>NC_084533.1:14885537-15185537 GCF_024500275.1 Phycodurus eques
ACTAGCCTTAACATTTGCTTTTTCTTGGTTTGCTGTGACATGTTTAGATCTTTCTGAAGGTATCCTCAGGAACTGGAAGATGGTGTCCATCCATCACC
Source organism: Phycodurus eques (assembly GCF_024500275.1). Taxonomy (NCBI): domain Eukaryota; kingdom Metazoa; phylum Chordata; class Actinopteri; order Syngnathiformes; family Syngnathidae; genus Phycodurus; species Phycodurus eques. The sequence continues at coordinate 14,885,636 of NC_084533.1, forward strand.
GTGTGTTTAAAATGCACTCTCGCTCTGGAGAGCTAGAGGTGCTGTTGGACGGTGTCTACTTCATATATAGTCAGGTAGAAGTGAGTACGGTCCTTGACGTAACTCTTATAATTTACTGGTCATTTCAATACAGTATCTAAATCCTGTTTCCTAAGCTTGGCCATAAATTTCTAAATTTTGAAAGCTACTTTTGTTCTTCCATCCATGTCTCAATGTATAGTTTAGTAATGTCAGCTACTCAACTACCCAGCTGTTTCAGCTGGACACAATATATCTTGTTCGTACAAGCCTTAACTGTCTTTCATAAATTGGATCTCTCGCCTTTTCACCAGGTGTACTACCTCAACTTCACAGACATCGCCAGCTACGAAGTGATGGTGGATTCCAACCCGTTTCTCCGCTGCACCTGCAGCATTGAGACAGGCCAGCGCAAGTTCAACACCTGCTACACAGCTGGGGTGAGCCTGCTACGTGCGGGCCAGCGAATATCCATTCGCATAGTGTATGAAGACACGCTCATCAGTATGACCAACCACACCACTTTTCTGGGAAGTGTCAGACTTGGAGAGGTGCCATCTGCTGGACAGAACTGATAACTACACAAGTCAGCCCTCAACGCAACAAGTTTGTCTGCATTTGAAGAAATGGTTAGGTCTGGAAGCTTCCAGTCTTGCCCTGTGAGATCCTGCTAGGACACAGTGAAACCCTGTAGGGTGATAAAGTTGAGGATCACTCAGGTTTACTATCACAGTCTTGTAGTAAGGAGGACATAATGGACTGTTCTTCTTGTGCGTCCACTGATTCAGTGCTATCGACCTTGATGAGCTGAATGTCTGTTGGCTATTCAGACAAATGTCACTAATTATAGTCCCCAGCTTCTCTTCTCTTCTCCCTCCCTCTCCCTCCATAACAAGGAATGATACTGCACAAACAGGTATTTTAAATTAACAATTTGTATCTCCAAAAAGGACTAGGGATTCGAAATTGTGATATTTTGTTTGCTTGTACACTACCACTACTTAACTTTATTAATACCTATTTGTGGTCTACCATAAAGAGCTCTAGATTCTACTATAGCTCTAAAGTTAAAAGAAACAAAAAAAGTTGAGAAACTCCATGCAATGGGAGTCAAGAGGTATTCAAAGAGCAACAGCACTATATATTTTGCGCACATTTTGCACTACAATATCCCTGCAGAATATCAGTGATGTGTTCTGTGACAGTGCTATTGTTGAGTTACTGTATGAATGCGTACATGTAGAAAAATGATTTTTGTTTATACGTCTGTGTACATATTGTATATAAAAATGGGATATACTTTTGTAACTTGAGAGGATTGATGGATTAAAATGTTTTGTTCTGTCGAAATACGTGTGTCATTTATGCTTGAGTAGCCTGATGTTACTGATTCATAGGTTTCCCTATATTTTTCTTTCATGTGGAACTCTGCTGGCGCAAGCACTAATAATGATCTGTTGAGTGGGCCCATTGTCTTTATCAGAAAAGTATGATGTTTGCACTGGCGATTTTATTAATAAATTAGCACCATATAGAAATATTTCTCAGCAAGTATCTACGTTAGTTGTGTGATTTCCTCCTTTTGAAAAATAACTAAAGTAAATACTGTAAAAAAAAAAAACATGTTTTTTCTTGGACGTTTCCTATTACACAGATCCAGTATTTTAAAAATAACAATAGTATATAATCAGGGAAAGGTATTATAAGCAGAGGTGGGTAGAGTAGCCAAATATTGTACTCAAATTGGAGTACTGGTACTTTAGAATATGACTCAAGTCAAAAGTAGTCCTCCAAATAATTACTTGAGTTAGAGTAAGAAAGTACTGTTAAAAACTCCAAGTACTGAGTAAATGGTGAGTATCTTAAATCAGCACGAATGTCACATAAAATAAAAATATGAATGTGTGAATTCAGATACTGCTGAACAATATCACTCAATCTAAAACATACCAGAAAATGAAATCTTTATTAACAACAGTCTAAAAAAAAGTCTACACATCCCTGTTCAAACGCCAGGTTCTTGTGATGTTAAAGAATTTTCATTTTAAAACTTTCCACCATTAATGTGACAAAATTTACATAACTGAATAGATTTTTGTTTTTTAATCTTTTTGAGAGGGGAGGTGAAAATCAACTGAAATAATCTTGTTCAGGTTACCATTGCAAAAGAGCTGCTTCTGTCTCAACTGGTCTTTTACACGGTTAAATATAGTTTAAATAATCAAAAATCTGGTTGCACAAGGGCCCAATCCCTCTTATATAGTAACTGGCATGTGGCTGTGTTCAGGAGTAACCAATCACATTCAAACTCGTTACATGGGAGTCCACACACACACCTGCCAGGCTGCCGCTATTTCAATTTTTAAGTGCCCCAAAACACATGCATGCCTTATGGAAATATGTTTTTACTTTATTCACGGAAATTAGTGAATGAAGATGTTTGTTGACCACTTATAGATAGTGTGTGCGTGCGTGTCCAAGCGAGCGAGAGCGATTACAGAATTTACCCCAACGTTGCATGTTTTACAGCTTCTTATGACCTAATAGAGCTAATGTTGCACAGCCAAAACAACAAAAACATCTGGAACTTACCGCAAGCTCTTTTCCCAAGTGTGGGCTGAAATATCCAAGTTCGGGCGGTCACAACGTAAGACTACCGGGCATGACAAAGCTGTTGTTTTTCGGAGTCTATAATATTAACACAAGTCGTGCAGTGGATTTTTTCCACCCAGTATGAGTCACTTTGATAAGCAAAGTCTTTGTGTGCGGTCATCTGGCTGCCTTGTGCTGTTTGATTGGTGAACTGGATTCAAATGAAAAGTTTTTGATTGGATTGGTGCAAACAGTGCCCAATGCGGAAGTCGAAGGCGAAGTCTAAAAAGAGATCCCGCGTGCAATAGATAAATAAAAGTAAAAATAAAAGTAGCGAGTGGCATGTAGGTCATTGTAACGGAGTAAAAGTACCGTTTCTTCTTAACATAAATACTCCAGTAAAAGTAAAAAGTATGACGCATTAAAACTACTCTGACAAGTACAATTTATCCAAAATGCTACTTGAGTAAATGTAACAGAGTATATTTAGCACGTTCCTACCCACCTCTGATTATAACGAAGTAAAATACGGGCAATGCAAGTTATGTTACTAACTGAGTCACGATGGATGCTGTACTTAGAGTTAAATCATTAATGACGATAAAAAATAATAATAATAATTTGAATGTATTTTCCTTGGGTATCAATGCTGTCCAAACTATCCTCTTGCTCTGTAATATCCTTAGAGGGTAAAATCAAGAACATGAAGAGCTGTGAGCTTTTTCCATTTGTTACAATATAATCTGATAGTGCAGCCATAAACTGCATTTGTGAAATTAATAGAGATGGTAATATGGTTATGTGTGGAAAAATATTGTGGCATCATGCTGTAACTCAAGGATATCTTAGCTCATATGGACCAGATTCTGCTTCTCTTAATTAAGATGTATTTATAATGGTTAAATATAAAAGTTCGTGGTCCCACAACACTAAGAGAGTTCAACTTGCAACGGATGTGCAACACAAGTCAAGAGAAGTCTCCCTTGAAAATAGTTGGATGAAGACTCAAAGTTGAGGATTTGTATTTGATAGCTGTTCCTGAGAACTCTCAATATGTGGTCCAAAGAGGTGTCAATGCATGTGAAAAGGCTCATTCAGCTGGGAAACAGCCAAAATAAGTAGACATTTGAGGAGACCAAACCTATAATCGAGAAGGAATGCACTGGCCAGCTCAGTCACACCAGGATCTGGAAAACCAGTGAAAAAAATTAAGTGTAAAGTGGATGATCACAGAAATCTGTCCTTAGAGGGAAACATTTCACAATGTGTAACCAGGTCAAAACCTTTACTGAGAAGCTTGGTGTATCATTGTCAAACTACAAAAAGAGATGCCAGAGGGTGAACATGAGGTCAAAATCACTAGTAAGTAACATTCAAGAATAAAAATGGTTCTACAATTCCTGCATGTGTGTGAGATAAGGTTCTCTGTGTGGTGTGGCACAAATATGGAGCAGAATGTGAGTTGAATTTCCCCTAGAGGGGTGAAAAGCAATCTATCCATCCATTTTCTATACTGGTCATTCTCCTTTGGGTTGCAGGTGAGCTTAAGCCTGTGAGAGATGGTGTACACCCTGGACTGTTACAAACCAGTCGCAGGGCACATATAGACAACTATTCACACTCACATTCAAACCTAATGATAATTTAGAGTCTTCAATGAACCTAACATGCATGTTTTTGGAATGTGGAAAGAAGCTGGAGTACCAGGAGACAACCCATACAAGCATGAAAAATGCAAACTCCAGACAGGAAGGCCAGAGCCAGGATTTCAAACCCCCAACCTCAGAATTGTGAGGCTTATGTGCTAACTATTGAATGTTTACATGAGGTTTATTCAAGTGCACATTCATGCAAGAGTTGCTATCGACCACAACTCACACCTAGTCACTCGACAGACAGACTGACTAACTTGAGCCAACGTTCAAGTTGAAATGTTCCTTTGCTGATGTCACGAACAGAGATATTGCTACATTGTGGCATAACAGACAGCTAGATATTGAGACATTGTGGCATAACAGCATCCTCCATTGTCAAAATTACTATACTGCAACAGTAAGTACTGTTAAGTTTTCATTTTTCACAAATGAAGATGATAACATTGACGCTTGTTGCAGTATCCGGGAAGTAGTGCTGTGTGGAGTGATAACAAATGGATGACAGGAGCAGGAAGCCTGCTGCTCTGAGAGATCATTTTAAATTAAATGTCCAAATGCTGTAGTTTCAAGTAGTTAATTATACTAACTCAAACAAAACACTTAACTTCAAAAGCATTATGGTTTCCAGCTCCCTTGGTGCATGTGTCCCGCATCTTTGTTTACAACTGCAAACACCACAGCCTGTGTAAACATGCCTATTTATACTGTCAGCCTTGTCAGTGGCTTCCATCCCTCTCAACACTGTGCTTCTTTGTTCTTGTCTAGCCTTTTTAAAAATATTTTCCATGTTGTTCAACTCAAGAATAAAGAAGTATATGCATTCAAATCCAGATAAAACTAACAAATGAAGAGGGCGAACACAAAATACACGAGGTACATTTTTTCAATAAAGATTAAATATTGTTCATGCGTCTGTATAACAGGTCCAACATGTCATAAAACATGATAATTTTCTTTCAATAAAAGGCCATTTCAGACAAAGTGCAAAGACAATGCTCTCCATGCATTAATTGTCTAAAAATAGCATCCCATAGCCTATCTGGTATCCACAGCTGTTTTCTGCCTCCCTTTTTTATGAAGCTTGGCGATAAAAAGGTTGTGTAAGAGGATGACAGATGCACTGGAACAGCAGAGGAAACATGGTCAAACACACATTTGCTAATCTACTACTATGGTCACTAGGCCATGCGCTCTACGCAACTGGGAAAATGGATGATGGTGCAAAGGTAGGCTCAAGAAAAGGAAATTACTGAACTCCTTACTGGCTATTCATGTATACAGTTCTTCTGTGATCTTAAAAGTATACACTGACTAAGATTACATTTTAATTTAAAGGAGCAATCTTGGAGAAACCAGAACCTTGATTCTGTCCCTCTGGATTTGGATGTCGGGCTGAGGAGTCTCGACCTATCCAATAATTTCATCAGACAGCTGCGGAAACTTGATTTGCCATATTTGGAGCAGCTGGACTTGAGCAGCAACCAGCTGGAGCTCATCTCGGAAGGAGCTCTTGGAGACCTGGCTCTACTTGAGAAGTTGAATTTGTCGATAAATGCACTGAACAACAACCTTGACAGGAACAGCAAAGGCCTCCAATCCATTGGTGGACTGAAGAGTTTGGACATATCCCTGAACAGTTTGGGGGATGAAGCGGTGAAACTGTATCTACAAAACAAATCTTCACTGGAGCAACTTAAGATGAGTGGGAATTCTTTAACATGGCTCACACACTACTTGTTCAAAGAGAGTGAAGGTCTAAGAAGCATTATTATTGATAACAATCTGATATCAGCAATTGATAGAGGAACATTTGAACCACTGGAAAAACTAGAGAAGCTTAACCTGGCCAAAAATAACCTTGCTCATATATGTGACTTTAAACTACAGCGAGTTAAATATTTAAATCTAAGTCGAAATTCCATCGAGTTTTTCATTGCCGTTGAGGATAACCACATGTACAGTCTTGAAATTCTTGACCTTAGTCATAACAAACTACTTTATTTCCCAATTCTTCCAAAATTCAACCAACTGAAATACCTTTATTTAAATCATAATTTGTTGGGCACCTTAAATTCAGAGGCATCAATGGTGTTAGAGGCTAATTCGCTTTATAATGACGTCGTCAAACAGGGTGATCTTATAATTGGAAAAAATAATCTCCACTCAACCTGGAGACTGATGCCACTGAGCTACATTGATCTCAGCTATAACCACTTCACATCTTTCCCACTAGAAACGTTGAGCCTTCTCTCATCTTTGGAAGGGCTTGATTTCGGTTTTAACTGTGTGCAAAATCTTACATGGAATGTCCGGCATGACAGTGCATCTGAATACTATAGACAGCTTTATTTTCCCTCCTTAAAGTACCTGAACATGCAAAGCAATGGACTAGTATCTGTTTCACCACTCTTTTTCCAGGCACTCACACAAGTCGAGACAATAAATCTCCAAGACAACTCAGTGCAGCCTTGCGCTCCCGTGGGCCAAGTGCACAGCTCCTCATCACCACAGCAACTAAACTTGAACTCATCCTGTGTTGCTTTCGGAAAATTAAGAACTCTCAAACATCTAAGCCTTGAAGACAACAACATAAGGATTCTTCATGCAAATGCATTCCAGAAAAGCGCTTTGGTGTCTCTCAATTTAGCTAGAAATTCCCACATGGTTATGCAAGCTGGTGCACTGGAGGACATAAAGGAAACCCTCCAGTCGTTGACGATCAGTGAATTAAATATGACCAATTCCGAACTGTTCTTGCCCTGCATGCCAATGTTAATGCATCTGAATATATCCAACAATAATTTGAATGTTTTACCAAACAGTTTAAGTTGCTCTCCTCTGAGAGAATTCAACATAAGGAATAATGCCTTTGTGTCTTTCAACTACACTTTGATTCTAGCTATATCAGCACACCTTCGTGTTATGCATATTCATGGGAATTACTTTACCTGTTGTGACAGTCAGTGGCTGAGCACCCTCAATAATTCAAGGATTAAAATGCCTGACATCACTCACACTGAATGCTTTATTGGTGACAGCAGTATACTAATTAATGAGTATTTAAACAATTCGTCAGTGTACTGTTCACTTCACATAAAAGGGATTCACATTGGACAAATCATTATAGTTGTTCTGTTTGTAACTGTACTCATAACAGTGCTCACTATGGTCACTAGAAAAATTTGTTGTCTAAAAAAGTCATTCATAGTGTGACAAAACTGCACGGTTTATTAAGATCTAAGACAAAAATTTGATGAAAAAAAACGTTTAAGTGACACTGTCAATTTAGCCATGTTTATTATTGCACACTGTCAGAAACACAAGTGCAGTGGGAATCTATTTCTGTCCCACAATGTATAATATGCAAAAATGTCAACCACAGGGTTATTTTTTTTAACTTACTTTTTTACTTTTTCCAAGGAAAAAGAAAACTATGATTCCAAGATGTAAAAGCTGTCAAGGGGACAAAAGGCAAAACTATTAGAATACTATTGCAGTGGCAAATCACCCCTTAAGATACATTTATAAAAACGATTTTAGTGTAGTGTTGTAGAACTGAATCACATCATACTAAGAGGTGTATTTGGCTCACAAGAAGGGTTACCCACCCAAGGAAAACTCTATTACCACATCATAGATTGATACAGTTACAGAAAGTGGTGGTCTAGCAGTCCCTGACATTAAATGTATCAGTTGTCATATCTCTTCAGATATATGAGATTGGTTCCAGGAAGACCCTGAATCTGCATGGCTCGATATTGAATTGGAGCATGCATCCCCAGTGACACTAAAAAATGTTTTATATGCTTCCAGAAAGTGGGCCACCTCATCTGTTAAGGGGGACCTGATTATACAGAATACTCAAGAGTATTGATGTTAAAAAGGAAAATAGAGGGTCAGGTTGGAATATTATCCACTCTGACTCCTTTACATTTAAATCCAGATTTCCTCCAAAACTTGAGCGAGAATCTTTCAGCTTGTGGCATGTTTAAGGTGAAAAGACACTAGGGAACATGCAGTTAGATGGGGTGGTGAAAATCTTTGACCAATTGAAAAGTAAATATGAAATCCCCAATACACAATTATTTAGCTATTTCCAGTTTACGTCGCTGTTATGTTACAACAACCCTCAGACAAGCCCTGTGTTCCAATGCAGCCTCAATACTGGAGGATGTACTTTTCATTGAGGTCTGCCCCACCAAACTGGTGTCAAAAGTGGATGCAACACTCTGCAAAAGCAAGCAAGGTCAAAACAGTGGGAAACTGACTTCAGACTTGAAATTGATGGCGAGTGGGAAGATTTGTGGCATAGGAGGATGTTTCACTACTTCATAAGGCCATAGAAATCCAATTTAAAATTAATCATTGGCTGCATATAACGCCAATGCAATGAAACATAATGAATCCTAAGCTGTCAAACTTTTGCCACAAGTGTAAAACTGATGAAGGTACATATCTCTATTGTCTTTTAGATTGCATTCATATCTGTAAATATTGGGTAAATGTCCTTAAAGAAATTCATGTGATACTGGGTAAAACTTTCAATGTCTAGATAGATAACCCTCCAGGCTTCTCTAATAACCAGTTGAAACTCTTTTGTGCTCGATCTATTTTGTTAATGTGGATCTCAGAGTAGTAGCTCGCAGCATGACACAGTGGCTGGCTAGTGTGACTGAGATCTTGCCCCTCGAGGACCTTAGTTTCTATCTGTGTAATAAGCCTTTACAGTTTCACAAAATCTGGAGCCCATGTCATATCTAGGTCATGATTGTTTACGAACATTATCGAACCGGCTGCATAGGCAAGTTTGGTCTGGTTAAATGCTTGACAGTCTGTGTACCTTCTGGTTTAATATTTGATTGTGACTTTTGTATACTGTGCTTCTCTGCTGATATAGCTTGTTTGATCTGTATGCTGATATAGCTTTTATTTTTTCTTCTTTTCTTGGTGAATTACTATTACTATAAACTACCATGCCAGCTGCCTGTACCTTTGTTAATGTTCAATAAAATTGGGGAAATAAATCTATAAAAGTCAAGTGACAAGGGTACAATAGCAATACTTTTAGAATACTATTCAAGTGACAAATCACCCTTGAAGATACATTTATTTATGCATTGTTTTGAGTGTAGTGTTGTAGAACTGAATCGTATCAACCTAAGAGGGGTACTTGGCTAAAAAGAAGAGCTACCCACCCAGGAAAAACTATTATCACGTCAGAGTATGATACATCCATACACTGGCCAAAAAACTGGAGAGAAAAGGATTCAGTAGCTGAAACCGTCAACAAGCTGTCTTGACTGACTTTTTCAAAACTACTGTGATATCAGCACTGGCTGATTTGCAGCAAATAATCAATTACTCACTTCAGTCAGGCAAGTTTCTTAAAGCTCTTAAAGTAGCTGCCGTTAAGCCACTTCTAAAAAATAGAATGATGGATGCTTCCATTATCAAACTATAGACCCATCTCAAACCTCCCCCTCATAGCCAAGATTGTTGAGATAGTGTTTTTTTAATCAGCTCAGCAATTACTTATAGTTAAATGTTTTTTTTGAGAAATTTCAATCATGTTTGATCCAGTAGATCATAAGATAATGCTGAACAGGTTGGAAATGTGGGTAGGACTAAATGGAACAGTCCTTAAATGATTCAGGTCCTACCTGGAGGAAAGGAGTTATTTCCTAACAATTGCAAGTGTTCAATCTCATCGAATGGCAGTGACATATGGGGTCCCTCAAGGGTCAGTTGTTGGAACCCTTCTGTTCAGCCCACATATGCTACCCAGGGGTTCTTCAGAACCTCAATATTGACTTTCATAGCTATGCAGATGACACAGTTATATCTAGCAGTGTCTCCAGATGACTACAGTTCAATTGAGGTGTTGTGTCACTGTGTAATATAGATAACTGTATGAGCCAACATTTTCTTCAATTAAACCAGAACAAAACCGAGATATAGTGCTGTGAAAAAGCATTGGCCTCCTTCTTAAATTCTTCTATTTTTGCATAGTTTCCCAACTTTGTTTGAGATCCTTTCATTCATTCATTTTCCATACCGCTTATCCTCACTAGGGTCGCGGAAGTGCTGGAGCCTATCCCAGCTATCTTCAGGCGAGAGGTGGGGTACACCCTGAACTGGTCGCCAGCCAATCGCAGGACTAGCCAAGTCCAAAAGCTTCATTTTGTTTTTTAAGTCATTCAGAATTTGACTTGCTGGTGTGCTTTGGAACCTTATCCTGCTGCAGAACCCAAGTGCGCTTCGGCTTGAGGTCACAAGCTGATGGCTGAACATTCTCCTTCAGGATTTTCTGTTAAAGAGCAGCATTCATGGTTCCATCAATCACAGCAAGTTGTCCAGGTCCAGAAGGAGCTAGGCAAAAAAATATATATTCAAAGTTACCTGGCCCTATGTGAAAAAGTAATGACCCCCCTTGTTAGTATTGGTCCCCTTCTAAAATTCTTATATTTTGCATAGTTTCCCCACTTTGTTTAAGATCATCACTTGGGTTAATTACAATTACAATTAAAAACAATCTCCATTAATTAGCTTGATTTCAGTTGTTGCTGCTGAGGATGGCCCAACCAGTGTTTAGCTTCAGAGGGCCATTACTTTTTCACACAGGGCCAGGTGACTTTTAATAGTTTTGTTTTCCTTAATAAATGAAATCAAAATTAAAAAACAGCATTTTAAGTTAACTTGGGATATATTTGTCTTTCTTTGATGATCTTAAACATTAAAGTGGGGAACCTATGCAAAAATATAAGCATTTGAGTAGGGGGGCAATACTTTTTCATGGCACTGTGTGTGTGTGTGTGTGTGTATATATATATATATATATATCCATCCATCCATTTTCTGAGCCGCTTCTCCTCACTAGGGTCGCGGGCGTGCTGGAGCCTATCCCAGCTATCATCGGGCAGGAGGCGGGATACACCCTGAACTAGTTGCCAGCCAATCGCAGGGCACATACAAACAAACAACCATTCACACTCACATTCACACCTACAGGCAATTTAGAGTCACCAATTAGTGCATGTTTTTGGGATGTGGGAGGAAACCGGAGTGCCCGGAGAAAACCCACGCAGGCACGGGGAGAACATGGAGAGAACATGCAAACTCCACACAGGCGGGACCGAGGGTTGAACCCCGGTCCTCAGAACTGTGAGGCTGACGCTCTAACCAGTCGTCCACCGTGCCGCCATACATATATATATATATATATATATATATATACACATATATCTCAAGGTGCTTTTATTGTCAATTCTTCAATATGCGAAACACATACAGAGGGTTGAATTTACGGTACTCATGGGCCCACGGTGCTACAAATAAAGGACAAATAATAACATCAATATAAAAAGCCTGTGATTGGCTGGCAACCAATTCAGGGTGTACCCCAGCCTCTTGCCCGATGATAGCTGGGATAGGCTCCAGCACGCCCGCGACCCTAGTGAGGAGAAGCGGCTCAGAAAATGGATGGATGGATATAAAAAGCTAAATGAAACTATGTTATATACATCCATCCATCCATTTTCTGAGCCAGCTTCTCCTCACTAGGGTTGGGGGCGTGCCATTCGCACTCACATTCACACCTACGGGCAATTTGGAGTTGTCAATTAACCTACCATGCATGTTTTTGGGATGTGGGAGGAAACCGGAGTGCACGGAGAAAACCTATGCAGGCACGGGGTGAACATGCAAACTCCACACAGGCGGGGCCGGGGATTGAACCCCGGACCTCAGAACTGTGAGGCAGACACTCTAACCAGTCGTCCAATGTGCCGGCTATGTTATATACAGCATTATATATATATAAATAAACACACACACACACACACACACAGTGGAATCCTGATAAAACGGACCCCCGATATAATGGATATCGGATAAAACGGACATTGTGTCCTCGAAAAATAGTTTTCATTTGTCATTTAAACTGCCGTTGAAGTCTGTTAGTTCCAGAATTGGGCGCTGTGGCGCAATGCAGCCAGAGAATGGGACTGATGTATTTTCGGGTCACAGCTATACAATATAACTAGATAAAATTCCAAAAGGCATACTCTAGTGCCTATGTGGGCAGCATTGCCATGATTGTTATATCTATTGTGCGCAGAGAGAGAGTGGCATGGGGGCAGTGATAACTCTGAAGAATACAAAGAAATACAAAAAAAGTCTCTGCAATCTGGAACATGCTATTTTTGATACAGTAAAAAATTTGTGTCAAACCGTTTGCCTTTGGCAATGGATTTGGAACTAGGAAGCACACTAACTCCTCGTGGCTCATGAAAGCGACTCACCTATGACGAGTTCTGTATGTCAACAATTTCACCATGACCAGGCACACCAGCATGGTAAGTTTGGCTAAAATGTGAAACTTTCAAACATCTTCAAGCTTTTCTATATTTATTTACATTAACTTTGTAGTGTACTGGGCGTTTTAGGCCACAAAAAAGCATCAATTTTGTACTGTACATTAAGATGGGTGCATATGGACTAAAAAGAAAAGTGCTTCAGTGCAACAGACAATTGGCTATATGGGACGACCCCGCTCCTATTAGTCACTTCTATCGAGGTTCCCCTGTATATAATATTAATAACAATTACTACATAATATAATTAAGTTGAAAATGTAGAGTGCTTTTGCTCGTGTTCAGGCCAGTAGACAAGGCGTTGAAGGCCCTGACTAAACGCCACTGTTCGTTTCAACCAAGCTAATGCTATATGCGCCAAATGTGTTGTAGCAACTAGCTAACAGCTCATTGCAATGTCGGTCACTATTGTGGACAGGACCTTCATTGACTTCAGTTGACGATTTAGACCACCACATTTCACAAACACCAAATATTAACCGGTGCGAGAGTGACGAAAGACAAGATTATGTTCTTAAAACTAACTATAAACATATAACCGGAGTTTCTAAAGACAGGCGGCAACGTACCTTGTTTATTTTCTCTGTTCAGTGTTACCCGGCTGCTGTACGTGAGTGTGCGAGATACCAGGTGGCTTTCCGCCATACGCGACTACGAAAGAAGATGAACTCCTTGTCAACAATGACGCCTCAGCTCCTACTACTCAACGGGCAGCAGCATCATTCCCACGCTGCCAACAAACTACAGATACTTTCAAAAGTTTTGCTGCTCGAAGCTACTCGGAACAAGCTGGTGAAAGAGCTTCGCATCATCACAAACAAGGTACAGTAATGACAAGTCCGTACATATTTAGCTATCAAACAGTTGGTCACCAAACCCGCGACCAAAACACATTAAAATTATTAGGTTATGACATTTTAACCCACCCATCATCATTATAGACATATTAAAATTATTAGGTTATGAAATTTTAACCTGTTCATACCTTCGTTAATTCGCGAATGGTATTTTTTTAGTAGCCTTTTACTGTTGCTTCTCAATTATTACAACCAATTTAGGCGTACAGTATTCTATTGTTTGTTCATGTAGTTTACGGTATGTTGCCATTAAAGTAGTTACTTGTTTGTATTTTGTCTCCCTATTTTTTTTTCTCCCCCAAACAATAATGCTCGACACATTCACCTACACGATAATATATGCAAAAATTTAAATGTGCAGTGGAAACACTGTTCATTTTAGTGGTTTCAGTTTATTTTAGATTGCTGTTGAACTGTTGTATACAATATCCCAAGATATGTATTTATCGGAATAGTTTCACCATGTATGAATAAGTTAACCAAAATATTACAAAACATGTTTTAAAAAGGCAGTGCAGTGCTGTACAACTGCACTCACACGTCCATCCATCCATCCATCCATTTTCTGAGCCGCTTTTCCTCACTAGGGTCGCGGGCGTGCTGGAGCCTATCCCAGCTGTCATCGGGCAGGAGGCGGGGTACACCCTGAACTGGTTGCCAGCCAATCGCAGGGCACATACAAACACACAACCATTCGCACTCACAATCACACCTACGGGCAATTTAGAGTTTTTCAATTAACCTACCATGCATGTTTTTGGGATGTGGGAGGAAACCGGAGTGCCCGGAGAAAACCCACACAGACACAGGGAAAACATGCAAACTCCACACAGGCGGGGGCGGGGATTGAACCCCGGTCCTCAGAACTGTGAGGTTGACGCTCTAACCAGTCGCCCACCGTGCCGCACCACTCACACGTCAAAAACTAAAAACTCTCTGACGTGTCAAACATCGTTTTTTTTTTTATTTTATTTTAAATATATTTTTGTTTTTGTTGGATAAGATGTTTTGTACTGGATTACATTAGAGTGTGGAGGTGTGCATATTAATTTATCCAGCAAGTGTGTGTGCTGTAGATAAGAATCATCTTTGTCCAAGCATTCACATACATAAATGTATGAAATGCTAATTAAAATATTGGTTCACTTCAGTCTAATTGCTTTATTATTCTTTTAGAACTAATGAGACACTATTTAGTAAAAGTGCAGCTAACAGTTGAATTTTTCTTTCATGAAGGTATATGAAGATGTCAACATTTTCCTGATGTCACCTTTTTCAACAAGTGTCTTTGAAGCTATCTCAAAGGCTTTAGATGAGAAATGTCAATCAATTGAAAATTTATCAGTTCTACTGAAGGACCTAACATTTGGTAAGTCAACAAGTAAAGCCTTAAAGGTCCCCTCCCATCATTTTACCTAAATGTAAATGAGCTTTGCTCTGATTAGATCACTCATCTACCCCAATTTATATGTGGAAAACAGCTTGGCTCTGATTGGTCCATATCACAGGGTCTTCTAGCGTCTGAACAGAAGCTTACTCCATAGGGGAGGCCAAGCATTCATAGCGGCGTCGTGTCCTTCGATGCAACGTTCAGACTCTCATCCCTCGCAAAGCTTTCTTCTGCTGTGAGCGGCTACGTCCAGCATGACAACTCTCCCCGGCTGGTTCCTTTGAACTTTTTTTTCCCCCTCCTTCTTCTTCTTCCCAGTTCTACTCCCCATTCTACACTCCACTCTAATTCATCCAAAAGTGTTCTCTATGGTTGAGGTCAGGATTGTGCAGGCCAGTCAGCTTCATCCACATCAAATTCTCTAATCTGTGTCTTTATGAACTTTGATTTGTGCACTGATGCACAGACATGTTGGAACAGGAAGGGGCCATCTCCAAATTGTTCCTACAACATTGGAAATGTCCAAATTATTAACCCCTGAGCTCCAGTGAAAGGAACTCTGAATGCTTCAGCATACCAAGAGAACCGCATAGATGTCAAACTTAAACCATGCCACAGACTCATTTTGACCTATGTTATGCATAAAACAGGAGAAAAAAAATATTCTGATGGGATGGGACCTGTCAGAAGTATCCAGCATTTGTGATTTATACATTATTTCCTGCTCAGCTTGTTTCATCTGATTTACTTTCTTTCCCTGCCTTCTGATAGAGCCTAAAATGTGTCTGCAGCCTTTTCGCAAAAATAGGGTGATGACAAACCAATGCCAACCATTAGGAGTCAAAGGGCTCCCGTACGCTGATGCACTCAGGTATGGGCCGATGTTACAGAACTCCATGAGGGCCAGTTCTTTCGTCAAAGGTTTTCAGGTGTTTAGAGCTAGACTTACCTTGCAGTCGCTGACAGGATTCATCATCCCCCAGCTCCCAGGAGTGCAGACGGATAAAATGCCTGTACAGAATAGCTCTGTTGGGACTGTCATTTCTTCATTAAGCCATAACTCTGAACAGCAAGAAATAGAAATGTGTTGTGAGAAATGCAAACCAGAGACTGTGATTGTTCCTGCAAAATGCCAACCAGCGACTGTGTTTGTTCCTGCTGCCCTCACTAAGAGCCCTAAGGTCATTACCGACCCAACTCTGACTTTTTTTCGTGGGCCTGGGGATGTTGTATCTGTGCAACACAAAAAACAAACATCCACCCAACTACTGCACTTCCTACGAGCAAAACCCATAACCGTAGAGGCAATGGAGGTCTCTTTCATTGAGCTAAGCAAGTGCTCATCACAGGTCATGCGGCCCTCTGTGGAAACACAAGGTACTCCTATCAGGCATGCGTCACATGAGCAGATTGATGCCGCAGCTCCAGAAACACTGCTCACAGATACAGTAAACCAAGCTCCTGTTTTCAGGGTCAAACGGGCCGAGCCAAATGGCTCGCTTACATATGCTTGTGTAATTGCAACAAAGACTGAATTGTGGGATTTCAGAGATGTTGATACAGTTGTCACAGCAGAAGGGGCCCAAGGAAAAGCCAATATCTGGTGCACTGACAACAAAGATTGGCAAAGTGAAAAGTCTGAGGACGACAAGGACTGCATGACTAAACCCCTAACACTCCCGTGGGAAAATTTTGAAAATGAATATAAATATTCAGATTCTGCAAAAAAGCCCCAAACAGAGTCTCCAAACATTCCACAATTCCAGGTACGAAGATTTGAGGAACCCGAGGTTGTTGTGTCTCATATTGTGAGTCCAAGCAACTTCTACATTCAGCATGCAGACTCCATCGCTAAGATGCAGGCGCTTGTTACTGGGTAAGTTATTTCATCCTCATCTGCTTTTTCATAGGTTTTTACAGCCCTCGCTGATTCCGTGATCACATTTTCAGAACTTAAGAAGCACTTATCCTTATTATTCATTCCTGTTCTTTCTAGGAATCCCCCCCCCCTTTTTTTTAAATTTTATTTTATTTTAAATATTCCATGTGTTTCTGATTGCTATTGCTTTATTCCCCTCTTCATCTTGAAGCAGCTGGGAACCCAGTAGTTCATATGCTGAGCAGAACTGCATTCCAGACATCGGAGCCCATGTAATAGCCTGGTTCCCTAAGCAAGAACAAGGGTGCAGGGCTCAGGTGACAAAGATATGTGGCGTGAGCACAGGTGGGTCTGTGTATTTGTGTTGAAGTTTTATACAGGTAACCACAAGGTCAGGTATGGGCAAGTGGCAGACGACCACGCTCGCTCCTGCAAGTACGTAGGTGAATGTCATGTGAATAAAATCTAATTTATAAAGACTCAAGTCACACACAGTGGGAGATTAAAAATAGTATAAGCCGAGCAGCCGGTGAGAAAGACTGCAAGGGAATGTGCACATGGCATGCCATTTATTTTTGTTTTTTTAATTTAGCCTTTATTTAGCCAGGTTAACCTCATTGAGATTAAAAATCTCTTTTACAAGAGTGTCCTGGTCAGGACAGGTGACAAACACATAAAACAGGTGTGACAGGTCAAGCTAAAATCCTTCAGACAAACAATGTCGTGTGTTGGCCGTGCCTGCAAGTGCACCGGTCCGACAGAGCGGTACTGGAGGCTCGGCACACATAGTTATCACCCCAGTTACACTACCTGTCATTGAGGGGTTCGAAGGTGATGCATAGATGCATTAACAGAGCCAGGTGCTCATATTTACAAGAACAGGCCATTTGAAGTGTTGAATACATCATTGAAATTAGTGTCTTGGCATGACTTGACCTAGGTGTTCACTATTGTTCATATAAGTTATAGTGTTGTTCTGAAGAATAGTTAGCACTCTTTCAGACATTTGAGTCTGTTCATTACAGCAAAATAATGAAAAGAATGATTCACCTGTAACAGAAATGCATATAGTCTTTGAATATAACTTGGTGTAATATAGTACAGTACATTAGCAATTATTAATGCTTTAATTTTCTTGCATTTTCTCTGAAAAAAAAAACTCTTCTAGTGGTAGGTTGCGTTAGTGTTCATGTTCACAGTCTGGTCCTCCGGGGGTATGGATATACCATCTGGTCCTTAGTGATGGTCAAACTTGCCCATCCTTGCTCTAGGTGGTAGCAGCGTCTTGTCTCACTTGTTTGTGGGCTGCTGGTTGAGACTCCCTCATGCATTCTGGCTCTTTGTCACAAGATGATGCCACTGACGGCGCCAAGGGTGAGACTTCCATCAAGGTGGAGGTGAGGAGGCTGGATCACGGCGACACCGATTGTGTATCACTGTGTAACCTCAAGGAGATGAGCCCAGAAATGTGCAACTTACCACTACAGTCAATGAAAGTCTCACTGGCAAATGTGAGTAGCTCCTTTTTAATAATTTTTACTGCAATGTCGCCTCCATGATGTTCCACTTGCATGGAAAAAAGCCCCAAGACTATTTTGAGGCCACATGTGTGAACTGATCCGTTTGTTATTTCTACATGTGGTTCTATCAACAGCATTGAGGTGTAAAATAAGGCTGCAGTCACTTTTTGCGACCAACAGCGTCTCAGATGAAAGAAAATTTGCCAATGCTCAATCTGTCCCACATGCTGGGGGCAGAAGTTCAGCAAGCAGAACAGCTCACAAAATGACAGCTTCAACCTCATCCAGTGAACTTGACCTAGTACTCTTCATGCAACTGATCTTTAGGTCTGTGCCGTTTTTATTTTATTATAAAATTTTTTTTACAAGGCCAAGAAAATAAAAAACGGTAGTCGCACTGCCTCATCCAGGAGACTTCTGAAAAGGCAGCATCTGTAATATTCATGCACTATATTTATAAAAGGGTTTTATGCCACGATAAATAGGGTTTTATGCCACGGACAGGGTGGGACTTTCGCCATAAATATTTTGCCACCACAAGTACTTCCGGGACCCACAGTCACCATGGTGTCAGGGTTAGATTTTTGTAAACACTATCTGCCAGTCAACGTTACGGCATGATTCCAAATTAAAATTGAAACGGTTCAAGTTTCAGTGAAACTTGCCCTATGCTTCGCCGCTAAGCGAAGCATAGGGCAAAATGAAAAGCAACAAGGAGAACCTTTCTGAACTTGTAAACATTATGCCAACAAAAATATTGCAAAACATTGCCTATTCTATTTTTGAGCTTGTGGATGATCAAAGCCTGGTTTAGAAGTCACAAAGAGTATAGCCACGCTATCAAGTCATGTAAGTATGACCTAACTCCTTTCAACTCTGGATCTCCGTGCTTTTCCCAGTGTACGTACGGTCCCAAATTTTAAACCCAGTCGTATGCAGGATGGGCATATTCGATTGCTACTGGTGTAAGCTTGAGTTCAATAAAACAGTGGCTCTTGTTTGGTTGCTGGCTTCACCCAAATGATCAGTTTTCGATTTATTTTACATTCCTT
The DNA here is from genome assembly GCF_024500275.1 of Phycodurus eques. NCBI lineage: Eukaryota > Metazoa > Chordata > Actinopteri > Syngnathiformes > Syngnathidae > Phycodurus > Phycodurus eques. The sequence continues at coordinate 14,904,971 of NC_084533.1, forward strand.
AGTCATATATATATTAGCCTTCCACTAACAAAGCGCAAAATCCTCGTTTTAAATACGGGATACAAGTTCAGTAGTGACAAACCCGGCCGGCTGCAGTCCCTAATCAGGTTGCTGGCCTCACAGATTATAAACGCCTTGCTACTTGAAATCACCACGAAAGGAGGAAAAAAGAAGATGATGTTGTGTTGATGTAGTTTGCTTAAAGATGTTCAAGTGTCAATGGTTGTGTCATCTCTTGTAGTTTTGACCAAAGGATGAGTGGGCTGTATGAGCTATCATTAATAGCTATGTGAGCTACGCATCAGACGATCGGTCCATATTGAACTTAATTATTGACGTGGTGCAGTGAATGAGTTTGCTTTAATGATACGACTCAACTTTTTCAGTGAAATATTTGGTGTGCCTATAGTGAGTTGTAAATTATCCAGTCATTTTGCATAAAGATAAACGGAAAGGAAGAGGCCACCCCGCCTCCATCAGTCTTTAAATCCGGATGTGTATAGAATAACTTCCATTCATGTCAGAGGAGAAACTCATTCAGCGACTCAGAGATCACTTAGGGTTACTCACAGACCGCCACTGGTCTGCGGCCCATACTTGAATAAATACTGTTTGTGAGTATTGGTGTTTTGTCTACAGGATTAGTTACACTCTTATCCATCACCAAAGATAGCTACTGGGAAACCACTAAAAATGCTTCTCTCCATGTTTTTGGCTATTTCCTCCACTTCAGGTTATTCCAATAAATGGGACAGACTGGTCTGAGGAGGCAGTGGATTGGTTTAGAGCGATGGTGCACAACCGGATGTTCTATGCCCGAATTTACACACATGGGCCTGGCGTGTCAGTCGAGCTTTACTTTGAAAAGGGGAAACTTGGAGCTATGAGGTACTTGCCAATACAAATTGGCCAGTTAATCAATTAAAAGTATGTGATTATTTGATTTCTAAGTGAATGGAAAAGCAAAAATTTATGTTGACAGTCTAACTGCTTCCTGATGATGTGTGTCTACAGTAGTGTGCAAGTGTCTTGGTTTTAACAATACTGCACTATTACATAAACGATTACTACACACACACACATTCATACGGCGGCTGAAATAAGTATTTAACATGTCACAATTTTTCTCACTATATATATTTCCAAAGGTGCTATTGACATGAAAATTTCACCAGATGTTGGGAACAACCCAAGTTACCCATACATACAAAGAAAGTAGAAGGAACATGTGACTTATGGGTTTTTCTAGTTGCTCAAATGTTGCCTTTTGATTGATTGCTGAAACATTAGACAGTGTTCATTTTTGGCTTTGGGTTTCACCTGTGAAAACTGCATTTGTTGTTAAACAAACATGAAGACCAGAGAGCTGTCTATGGGAGAAAATCCAACCATTTTAAGCTGAGAGAAGAGGGAAAATTGATCAGAGCTATTACACAAACATTGGGCATAGCCAGTACAACAATTTGGAATGTCCTGAAAAAGAAAGACACTACTGGTGTACTCAGCAAGAGACATCGAACAGGTTGACCAAGGGTCTCAAAAGCAGTTGATGATAGAAACATTGTGAGAGCTGTGAAGAAACACCCAAAGACAACAGTCAGTGACATCACTGCCAACCTTCACAGAGCGGGGGTGAAGGTATCACAATCCACTGTTTGAAGATGACTTTGAGAGAAGAAATATACAGCCCATACCACAAGATGCACACCACTCATCAGCAAAAAGAATCGGAAGGCCAGTTTGGATTTTGCAAAGAAGTACAGAGATGAGCCACAAAGGTTTTATGGACTGATGCGACCAAGATTAACCTCTACCAAAGTGATGGAAAAGGCAAACTATGGAGAAACAAAGGATCTGCTTATGATGCATAACACACAAGCTCATCTGTGAAACATGGTGGAGGTAATATCATAGCTTGGGCTTTCATGGCTGCTTCTGGAACAGGCTCACTAATCTTAATTGATGATGTAACTCATGATGGTGGCAGCAGAATGAAGTCTACAAAACCATTTTCTCTGGCAATTACACAAAAAAATGCATCCAAACAAATGATCCAAAACACACTGCCAACACAACAAAGAAAACAAAACCCAAATGTCTTCAGTATACAACAAAAGAGAAAGAAATTGACCTTGCCGTTCCAATACTTCTGGAGGGGACTGTGTGTGTTTCTGTGGAGGGGGGGTGTACATATACTGTATGTACAGTGCAGTGAAAAAGTATTTTCCCCCTTCTCAAATTCTTAAATCTTTACATAGTTTCTCCACTCTAAGATCATCAAACAAAGTAAATATCAGACTTATAACCCAAGTGAACTCAAAATGCTGTTTTTAAATGGTGATTTCGTTTATTCAGGGGAAAAAAAACTTAAAAGTTACCTGGCCCTGTTTGAAAAAGTAATTACCCCCTTGTTGAATCATGAATTATTTGTGGCTAATCACAATTTTTGGTTAATTTTCACTGATCACACCCAAGCCTGATTACGTCCAGAACTTTTCAATCAACAAATATCTTAAACAAAATCTGTGCCAACAAAATAAAGTCGGACAAAAGATCTAAAAAAGCACCCACAAAAGGACACAATCCAAAGAAATTCCAGAAGTCCAGAAATAAGATAATTGACATCAGTCTGAAAAGAGTTACAAAAGCCATTTCTAAAGCTTTAAGATTCCAGTGAACCATAGGGAGAGCCATTATCCTCACATGGAGAAAGCAAGGAACAGTGGTGAACCTTCCCAGGAGTGGCGGGCCTACAAAGATTACCCCAAGAGAGCAACAATGACTCATCCAGGAGGTTACCCAGGAACTCAGGACAACTCCTAATGAAGGCCTTCCTTTCCTCAATTAAGGTCAGTGTTCATGACACATCAATAAAGAAGAGACCGGGCAAAAATGGGATCCTTTGCAGAGTTCCAAGATGAAAACCATTGCTCGTCTGACTTTTGCAAAAACAATAAAAAAATCAGGATTATTCCCAAGACTTTTGCGAGAGTATTATATGCACAAATGTATATGCATAAATGTAGCACAGCATTTCAGAAAAATAACATCATACCGACAGTCAAACATGGTGGTGGTCGTGTGATGGTCTCAGGCTGCTTTGCTCCTTCGGGATCTGGACAACTTACAGTGATTAATGGAACCATGAATTCTGCTCTTTAACAGAAAATCCTAAAGGAGAAGGTTCAGCCATCAGTTTGTGACCTCAAGCTGAAGCACACTAACAATCCAAAACACAGGAAGTCAACTTCTAAATGGCTTAAAAAAAAATCAAATTGAAAGGTTTTCGAGTGGTCGTGTCAAAGTCCAAACTTTAATCTGATTGAAATGCAGTGGCATGACGTTAAAAAGTATGTGTGTGTGTGTGTGTGTGTATATATATATATATATATATGTATATATAATATGTATGTATATATGTGTGTGTGTGTATATATATTTATACACACACATATACACAGTATATCTATGATTATGCAAGAGACAACATATACAACATATTGCTGACTAAATTATTTAATAGGTTGTCATTCGTGCATTGCAGGAGGGGCCCGCCATTATCTTTGCGACTAGCCCAGAACGGACACGCCAAACACAGCAAACTGAAGAATATTAGTTTACCAAAAAACAGTAAGAGTTCATCCAAAATGAAATTCTACTTCTACTTCATGCCACCAACATTGTTTTGATTGTGTTGTCATTCACAACCTTTTCCTCGTGCCTAAGGGCTGTATGACTTAAGATTTTTTTTTTTTTTAGTCAACACTAATATGATGAAAGTTGAGTGGACGTTGACTGGTCGCTGATTATGAGAATTGTTTTTGTCTGAATGGTTGGGATTTGTGGTGTTTGCAAATAATCAGAACTCTTCGTGTGAGCTGGAATAATTCCCCGCCCTCCTTCCACTTTGGTATTGTGTATTGTGCATGGCTTATTTCACAATGTAAACTTTTATTCACAACTGTAGGCTACAACGACCCTATGTCCGCTCAACACTTGGGCACCATTGGTGTAAATGTCACGTACTTGTAGCCTGTTAAGTCAGGCCTTTAAAATCAAAGCATATATAGCGTTTAACAACACGATTGCACCACAATGTGGGATAAAAAAAAAAAAGGTTCAATGCTCTGCTTGAGCCTGGCTTTTCCCTCTTTACTGGTTTTCCCCTCATTTACCAAAGTTGTACATTCAGAAATAGAAGACAATTTAATTCAGGTGAATGACTAATTTCCTGCAGCACACACTTGTGTTGCTATAATGGCACTCCTCCTCAAGCAAAAAACACGTGATTAGCGACTAGTCATCGTCACACTCTAAATGTCATTGTGGAGTAGTAAAGACAACTCCTACCAGTGTCACTATGTTGTCAAATGGCCACTCCTAACCACGTAATTTACTTTTCAGACCATGTTCGGGTCCAACTGAGAAAACAGGATTCAGACTGGGAGAAGTATCTCATCTCATGCTACACTCAGCGGAAATACTAGCTCACAGAAAAGCGGGGATGTGTGAAAATTGTGTATCGTACACTATGTCTTAAATATGTGATAATAGTGCATCAATAAGGATACAGTATAGTGTAAGATCTGTTGTTTTGTGTTGTGATGAATAAATGTTGCTGTTTAAGACTACAAAAATGGTCTTCTGTAAAGTGTGAAAATGTATTAGGGGTACATTATAAAGAAAAGTAAATATAAAAAGTTATGAGAATGAAGTTACTATTTTAAATTGAGTGAATGTCAAAATTATCACAGAAGGAAGTAAGTGCTTCATTCTGAGACCAGCTGTCGCAGTCTGTCTTTGCTGACCTGACATCTATTAAATGGGTAATACAATGTCATTAAAACACTTGTGGTAGATGACAAAAAAGAAAATCAGTCCATGCACATTAGTTCTTTCTCAAAAACAGACAATCACAATAATTAAACTACATTACAACTATTCTGTTCACAATTAGAACTTTATTCTTAACTCTCCGGGACAACTATTTTAGCAATTCTTGCAATATCTCAACTTAATTCTGATGTATAATTTACCTTTGGTATGACCCTAACACTTCTTTGTAGTCTGGGATAACTGAAGTCCAGGTACAGTTTACCTCTAAAAACATCTTTACAAACCACTAAGAATGTTGCCCAAAGTTAGAGAGTTAATGCATCATCTTGACTCATACAACCTGTGACTTAGAGCAGCTTAGGTTAAAGGCATCCTTCAGCCTTCTGTCCTCCCCAGCACAATAAATAATGAGGCATGGTTCCCGGGCCCTTTGTGTCCACACAGATTCCTTCTTGAGCCCGGGGGTAGGCGGAAATCGAGGCGTTTGATGTGAAAGAGTCTTGTTGCAGTGCAATAAATGATGCCATTGTATGGTAATGCTTTAGACAAGACCATATGACCGCTACGGTGCAGGGCACTGGCTTGTGGTGGAGGAATGATTAGCATTTTCCAACGCGTGGTGTTCTCAACACAACCTTTTGGTTTGCTTCAAAATATATTTTTAATTCACTTCTTCCTGCTTTGTACACTTTGTGTGTACCATCACAGCTGAAGGTAAAATGCATGTTTTATCATTTGCTTGTTTGTTAAACTCTTGGGTTGGTCAGAACTGGTGTGAGTGATAGCCATCATCCCCCAGATGACCATCCTGAGTAACTGGGACTTCATAGCAACAATATTGAAACAGGGGTCAACTTTTCAACAGCGAAGTCAGTGGTTTAAAGCCTTTCCCTAAAACGATAGAAGTATTTCACTCATCTGGCTGCTGTTTTCGAGGAATTTGTTGACTGTCTGAAACTGGGCTGTAGATTTGTTTGGGAGGTCGGTATTCATACAGGATGAGCGAATCACGTGGCTCAGCGGATGTTTCACAATTGGCTTCAACATTTTGCGTCTTGTGACGGTGCTAGGCCATCGCCCCTGCTTTTATAGACCAACACACAACTTGGCATTTCCTGTTGTGGTTCCTGACACTGGCATAGTCAACTCATCGGTCGAGATGGTCACCTTTGGACCCGGCACTGCTTATGCCGGTTGCACAGCTGGCTAAGCCTGGTAAAGATCTAAAGCTAATGTTGCAACTTTTTATGACAGTAATTGGTTGTTGTCTTCACTAAATGGTTGGTTCTTAGAGATGACCTCAGCCACAGATCTGTGGATGTGAATATTTACAATGTTGTTGGGTTTTTTTATTTTTCAGCTCTGGAGTCAAAAATGAACTGGGGGTCCTTTTACGCCGTGATCAGCGGCGTAAACAGGCACTCAACGGGCATCGGACGTATATGGCTCTCAGTCATCTTCATTTTCCGTATCTTCGTCCTGGTGGTTGCAGCGGAGAGCGTTTGGGGGGACGAGAAGTCCGGCTTCACCTGCAACACCCAACAGCCCGGCTGCAACAGCGTCTGCTACGACCAGTTCTTTCCCATCTCGCACATCCGCCTATGGGCACTCCAGCTCATCCTGGTCTCCACCCCAGCTCTCCTTGTGGCCATGCATGTGGCCCATCGGCGCCACATTGAAAAGAAGATCCTAAAGCGGGCAGGCCGTAACAGTCCTAAGGAGCTGGAGCACATCAAGAACCAGAAGTTTCGCATCACCGGAGGTCTGTGGTGGACGTACATGATCAGCATTGTCTTCCGAATCCTCTTTGAGGTTGCTTTTCTCTACATTTTCTACATGATCTACCCTGGCTTCAGGATGGTGCGCTTGGTGAAGTGCGATTCATACCCGTGCCCCAACACAGTGGACTGTTTTGTGTCCAGGCCCACAGAGAAGACCATTTTCACCGTCTTCATGCTGGCCGTGTCTGGAGTGTGTGTGTTGCTCAACCTGGCCGAGCTGGTCTACCTCGTAGGCAGGGCTTGCAAACGATTCTTTCGCCGCTCTGAGGATGAGTCCAAAATGGACTGGATGAGTCAGAAATTGTCTTCCTACAAAATGAGACCAATCAGCTGATAGTAAACTATTTTTACTGTGAGATAAAAGAGAGAGGGGTGAGAGGATAGGGAGAGATTTGTCTCAGAATTATTTACACAAATGTTTTCAGATCCACAAATATATCTGCGATTTCCACGTTTTTCAGATCCACAAATATATCTGCGATTTACATTTTTCAGATCCACATAACTGTATATTCGTGATTTACACAGGATTTTCAAGTCCACAAATATATCAGCGATTTACATGTTTTTTAATCTTGTGTGTACATTTATCATGACTTATCATTTGTAAATATTCAGTTCTGCTTGTGAATTGTTGAAGCTGCTTTTGTGGATCAGCGGGCTCGCACATTTGTTTTTGAGACAAACGTAACGCTGTGTTCAAGATATTCACACACACAAGTTGAGAATATTCACACATGCGGGAAGTCCCGTCCCTCCATCCGCTAAGCGGCAGTATTGCTGTCTCCGTTGATGACTTGACAAGTAATTTTGATGGGAATCCAACAGTTAAGCGTGATTTAAAAAAATAATAATAATAATCATAAAATGTTATAATTTTGATTTTGAAATGTCACATCAGATTTTTATGAATGGGGTTTAATTGGTGTCCTGGGGTAGTCTACTATCCCACAGAACTGGTTTGGTTGTGGGATAGCTAAGGGATTTTTTTACATAATCTTTTAATCAGGGTCAATGGCAGAAATATGGCGGTTTAAAATTAGCTTAATTTTACAATGCAACTTCAGAACCTTCCTGGATGCAATCCTAGCACAGTGTTTTTCTCTCAGTGGTGGACTCATTTCCATATAACAGAGAGAGTATTTTGTTTCATTATTTTAGATCCAAAGCATTAATGTCTATGTATTATTTGTCATGCTTTTATTTTTAAATCGGCCCAATCAGCTCGTTGCTGGCGTATTACCGTAATGCATAGTCTAAACAATCTTTGGGGCGCCTGGCTCGACTTCATCTTTACAACTGGGGACTGGCCTGACTGCAGTGGTTTACTGGGGATTTCAGTAGGGTCAGACCATAGACTGTTGGATTCCCATAAAAATAACTTGCAGTCACGTCATCAACGGAGACAGCAACCCTGCCGCCTAGCAGCTGGAGGGACGGGTCTTCCCACAGGTGTAATTATTCTCAGTGTGAATATCTTGAAAACTGTTATGTTTGTCTCAAAAATAAATGCGCGTGCCTGCTGATCCACAAATGCACCTTCAACAATTTACAAGCAGAATTTAATACTTACAAATGATAAGTCATGATAAATGCACACACAAAAAAAAACTTGTAAATCGCGGATATATTTGTCGATCTGAAAAACGTGTAAATCACGGATATATTTGTGTAAATAATTCTGAGACAAATCTCTCCCCATACGAGGGATTCTACATTCTGACACAGCCCTTCTTCCCCCTTTCAAACTACTAAACATCCACTGAGCATGTTGCTCAGCATTCATGCCACACTGTTTATATGCAGTTTAAAATAGTATACGTATCATATTTATTGTATGAATTGTCTGTCAGCACATTTTTCATTTTCAATTTTTACTGACAAGCTGTAGTTTCATCATGTCTTGAGGATAGGTGAAGATTCATTTATCCCGATTAGTCCTAGTCCATGTTTGAAATAAAACCATTTACAATTTGCACTGCTGTTATCAATTCTTTTAGAAGCATTTACACTAGATATATAGTCTATGCACCCCTGTTCAAATGTGTTTGTGATGTAAAATAATGAGACCAAGATAAAGCACCACCATTAATGTGGCCTTTAACCTGTACAACTCAATGGAAATTTCTTTTTTAATCTTTGTAAGAGGCGGCACGGTGGCCGACTGGTTAGAGCGTCAGCCTCACAGTTCTGAGGACCCGGGTTCAATCCCCGGCCCCGACTGTGTGGAGTTTGCATGTTCTCCCGTGCCTGCGTGGGTTTTCTCCGGGCACTCCGGTTTCCTCCCACATCCCAAAAACATGCATTAATTGGAGACTCTAAATTGCCCGTAGGCATGACTGTGAGTGCGAATGGTTGTCTGTTTGTATGTGCCCTGCGATTGGCTGGCAACCAGTTCAGGGTGTACCCCGCCTCCTACCCGATGACAGCTGGGATAGGCTCCAGCGCGCCCGCGACCCTAATGAGGATAAGCGGCTCAGAAAATGGATGGATGGATGGAATCTTTGTAAGAGGGAAAGAAAAAATGAACAACTGAGATGATGTGGTGTAACAAAATCTCCCAAATGCACATGGCAAAATGTGTTATGGTCTGATAAAACCAAGGTTTAACTTTGGTCCTAATTCCAAAAATATGTCTGGCGAATTGGTGCTAAAACAAAACTGCTCATCACAAAAAGAACACCACACGTACAACTGACGCATAGTGGTGGTGGCAGCATCATTCTTTGGGGGAAGGTTTTTTTTGTTTGTTTGTTTTGTTTTGTAGTTGGAACTGGGACTTCATGTCACGGTGGAGGGAATTGTGAAAATTTCCAAATAGCAGTTAGTCTCAGCGCAAAACCTTCAGGCTTCTGCTAGAAATCCCAAAATAAATGTCAGGAAAAGCCTACAATAACATCTGAACTTCATTTGGGGTTAATCAATGGCACATTAAATGGGGCCAGTTCTGTGCTGACTCCCATTTAACATGAGTTTGAATGTGATTGGTTAATTCTGAACAGAGCCCCTCCTCTGTTTCAAGCGGTTGTGCACACTCGACTAACCACATTATTTCAGTTTGATTTTACTTGCTGTCTTAAAAAGAAAAAAAAAATGGGGGTCTCATTTTTTCACAAAAAAAAAAAACTGCATTTGAACAGGGTGTGGAGACTTTTTATATCCACTGTTCCATATCCACCCACATTTTTTCCCCCCATAAAAATAGAATCCAGGGTGAGCAAGTGGGTTTAGACTGAAAACAAAATTACATTTAAAAATGAATACTCATCAAAATGTTCGATAATAGCTGCATGAAAAACCCTGTCTTCAAGAAGAGAACAGTGCTTGGTTTTCATTCAGTCACATGGGGTATTTGTTTATTCGTGTTGAAGATACTAACTACTTTTGGATCTTCTTAGTTGTACTTTAAAACCCCAATGTATTATTTGCATGCATTTAGAATAAAACATTGAAAAGGCTTCACCATAATTATCATAACTAAGAAAGTTGATTTCCAGTTAATTTCACAAAGCATTTAAACCTTCAAATTCCTTATCATGGTCTAGGTTTGCTTTATTGCTCTTGCGCCTTTCATTCCACTGTGAAGATGCAAAGGCCTACTCATCTCCAAATCATGGCCCCCATGATAGGAGAGACCCCTGCACTATATTTAGCCACCAGGACCACTTCTGGCCTGAACAAAACACAGTAGAACGCATCATTGGCCAGCTGCCCTGTCAGTCACTCAGACAACCAAGTGGACAGGCTGTAATAGTTTACATTCAAGTACACTGGGCCAAATTTAACCACGGGAGGAGGGGCAGGCCGGACATGGCTGAGAGTTTGTCCAGTAGTGTGTTGTGGTCAGTGGAAGAACCTCATTTGGGTGGGTCGTCCTGGATCTTGCCTGCCTGAGCTGTTCGGTGTGGACCTGACGCTGTGGCTGGTCGGAGTCACTTTTCCTGTCCATTCAAGGGCATTACTGAGAGGCTACGGATATCACGCTTGTTCCGAGGCCCGTCAAGGCAGCGTTCGGCCTCATGGACCCCCGAAGACTCATAGGAGTTCAATACAAGGGATGTAGAAGGTGACAAGGTGGGTGTATTGCTAAGTTGGATGTATAACTCTCAACATAAAGGGGTTAATGCCATTTCTTTTGAGAATTAATTTTAAACTTGCTCTGAATGGGCCACTCGTTCTTGCCCCGTGCACTACAGGTGCTGACATTATGAACATTATTTCAGTAGTACCAATATGAACTTCAACCTCGTCTAGCTGGTGGTCCCTTTCACTCAGAGCACTGATCACGTCGCCACCGCTGGGTCCACGAGGACCACGACTTGCAGGATCATGACTGGAAGCTGCCTTTCCTTGTCCACACATGCCAAATATTTAGCCTCTTAAAGTAAATATAATCCTGTTGGGGTCTATGTGGAATAGACCAGTAGTCAAGTTGTTCACTTGTTTGAAATGCCTGAGCCTTGAGACTCATTTGGTATAAGCTCTGCTGAACTTGGTAAGGCATTTTAGAGGAGGAAGGAGGATAGTTACTGTAACTGTTAAATTGTGTTGCTTTAGTAATGTAATATACGTACACTATACGGACAAAAGGCTTTGGGCACCTCGCCATTACAGCAACAATGGAAATGGAAGAAAATATGGAGATGATCCCAATTTCACAGTTCTAACAGCGTCCACTCTCCTGGGAAGAATTAATTCAATGTCGGAGAGTGTCTGGAATGTTTTTTTGTTCATTCATCGAGAGAAACAGGGTTGAGGTCAGGGCTTTGTGCAAGTTGTTACACCAAACTCGTTAAACCATGCCTTTATGGACTTTACTTGCACTCTTACAAAGCCTTTGTCCGTATCTTGTAACTGTAATCCTCCCTAATTAATTAATGAATATTAATATTAGTAGTAGTAGTATTTTTTTTGCTGTTGGTCATAGTCATACTGTTGGACATTTCAGACTAGAATAAGCAAGACAGTTAGTGGAGTACTATTGCAAAAATGTTTACTTACGAGAACTATAATAATAGTTATTGTTTTTGTTCTAATAATAATGGCACTATTAGTATGAAATTTATTGTCTCAGAATCTTTAGCTGATTTAGGACAATTTTTATGTGGTGAATCCAAATATCACATTGATTTTGCTCAATCAGGTCAACCTTTTGAACTATGGCCAGATGTTATTGTTTACATGTGACACTATTTTCACTTTAGAGGCTCATGCCCTGAATTTTGAACAATGACATAACATTCAATTTACAGGTCTTTTTATTCATTTCTACTATTCAATTTACAGGAAGCAAAGTTTTTAATATTTGATTAATAAACTGTTAACAACTTGGCACAATAAAACCTGACCTTAACAAAAGAAACAGACGTCATTTTTGGATTCAGCGATATAAATCAATTTTATAACCCAGTGTTTTTATTATTAACTGTAGGGGTAGGAGTAGTAGCAGTCAGTCGTAATAGTAGCAGCAGCAGTGTTGGAAAAGTTTCACTATGAATAATTATAGGATTTGGTGTGGTATTGTTGTATTTATAATGATCCATCATTTAAGAACACTATACTTCCATAAAAATAATGTATGATTAATATTATGATTATTATTATGATGACGATTAGTGATATTTTTTTGCATTTTATCACATACTTTTAGGACTGTACAGTAGTGAGGAATTTGGGTCTGAAAACCCACCTACATGTATTTCATTTATATTTTTGCCAGATACAGTAAGAGATTCAAAAGTATGTCAAGGGTTTTGTACTAAACAGTCTTTTCCCGATGCCTCCAGTCCCAGCTCTGTGCTCACATAGACGATGGGGGACTGGAACCTTCTAGGAAAGCTCCTGGAAAATGCCCAGGAGCACTCCACCGTGGTGGGCAAGGTGTGGCTCACGGTACTGTTCATTTTCCGTATCCTGATCCTGAGCGCCGCCACAGAGAAGGTGTGGGGCGATGAGCAGTCGGGCTTCACCTGCGACACCAAGCAGCCCGGTTGCGAGAACGTGTGCTACGACATCACTTTCCCTATCTCCCACGTTCGCTTCTGGGTGCTGCAGATCATCTTTGTGTCCACGCCTACGCTGATCTACCTGGGCCACATCCTGCATCTGGTGCGCATGGAGGAGAAGCAACAGGAGAAACAGAAGACTCAAGCGCATCCACCACACAAGCTGACCCTCGTTGTGAATGCCCACAAGCACAAAAAAGCCCTAATGAGAGACGAGAAAGGACATGTGCGCCTGCAAGGGGAACTCTTGCGCACCTATGTCTTTAATGTCATTTTTAAGACCCTCTTTGAGGTGGGCTTCATTGTGGCCCAGTACCTGTTGTACGGCTTTGAGCTGAAGCCCATGTACACCTGCGACAGGCCGCCTTGTCCCAACGCGGTCAACTGCTACATCTCCCGTCCCACCGAGAAAACCATCTTCATCATATTCATGCTGGGTGTGGCCAGTGTTTCCCTCTTCCTCAACCTTATTGAGATCTATCACCTGGGCTTCACCAAGTGCCGCCAGGGCATTACCTTTAGGAGAAGGAACCAGTCACCCGAGACCGTCTCCAAGGGACACAGTGACACCGAAGTGCCGTTTGGGCCTACATATGAAGACTATTTCCAAGAGCATCGTCCTCCCAGCTACAACCTCTCACCTCTGTCTGAGGGCGCCAACTCGTCCTTTCACCCTTGTAACAGCAAGGCGGCCTACAAACAGAATAAGGACAACTTGGCGGTGGAAAGGAGCAGCAGCAACCCAGAGGAATGTGACCTGAAAGGGAAGAAGCGTGAGGGATCTGCCCCGGGGTCACCCACGCAGAGCAGGCAAGGCCGCAGTGCCAAGCACAGCAACAACAAGACGAGAATAGATGATCTGAAGATATGAGACATGTTGCTCTTTCTGAGTGCTCTTACATTGGGGTGAAGGGACTGAATGCTGTTTGGAAACTTATGTGTTCGTGGTACAGTTTTGACTCATTCCAAATAAGACTCTCAAGGTCCGCAAAAGTGGTTTTGTGAAACATTGATTTCATAATAGATGCAGGAAATGACACACGGTCCACTTGTTGAGGCAACGCAGTACAGTGTAACCTCCAAAGTTGCACACACTTCATTCCGTAAAGCTGCTTTTTGTCGTTACTCTAACTTCAAAATAACTTCTTCATAGGAATTAATTCCACCAACATATTTTTTGTTTTAACTCTTACAACTGATTCATTTTTACATCCTTAACTAAGCTATCTAAAAGTACAAGTAAATTGAAACTAATTTAAGTAAACGTTAACAGGGGTAGGTTGATTGAATGCTCTAAATTGTACGTAGGTGTGAGTGCAAATGGTTGTTTGTTTATATGTGCCCTGCGATTGGCTGGCGACCGGTTCGGGGTGTAAACCGCCTCTCGCCCGAGGATAGCTGGGATGGGCTCCAGCACGCCCGCGACCCTAGTGAGGAGAAGCGGTACGGAAAATGGATGGATGAATTTAATGGGGCGGCACGGTAGGCGATTGGTTAGCGCATCTGCCTCACAGTTCTGGGGACCAGGGTTCAAATCCCGGCCCCGCCTGTGTGGAGTTTGCATGTTGTCCCCGTCCCTGCGTCGCTTTTCTCCGGGCACTGCGGTTTCCTCCCACATCCCAAAAACATGCATGGTAGGTTGACTGAGGACTCTAAATTTCCCTTAGGTGTGAATGTGAGTGCGAATGGTTGATTGGCTGGCGACCAGTTCAGGGTGTACCCCGCCTCTCGCCCGAAGATTGCTGGGATAGGCTCCAGCACGCCCGCGACCCTAGTGAGGAGAAGCGGAACGGAAGATGAATGAATGAATGAACTTAACGGTAATGGGTAATAGTATTTGCAGAATGATATTGGTGGTATTCAAGCTATCTAAAATGTACTGAACGTAACCATTTGCTTGGTAAAATGAATTTGTGTATCCATCCATCCATCCATCCATTTTCTGTACCGCTTATGTGTTATTGATATTTCATGAATTTTGTTGCTCATATTGTACTGAGCAACCAAATCCTTTCCAATGTCGTAGTAAGTTCCATCTTTGGTTCTATGATTATCATCACGTTTTTCCTCTTTGCTGGTACCCTACAGTTGTTTTATCACAAAAAACACACAAAAAAAAAAAAAACATCCATCCATCCATTTTCTGTACCACTTATCCTCACTAGGGTCGCGGGGGTGCTGGAGCCTTTCCCACCTGTCTTCGGGCGAGAGGCTGAACTGGTCGCCAGCCAATCGCAGAAAACATCGTATAGCTAATCCTTTAGATCACAGGTGTCAAACTGGTGGCCCGGGACCCAGATCCGGCCCGCCACATCATTTTATGTGGCCCGCGAAAGCAAATCAAAATTGCGCATTGTATTCTGGTGTAATACCATTGAGATATTTGCAAGCATTTTTTTAATTACCAATCCCACTTTGAAAGAAAAGACATGATCTTGTTGATCTTCCAATCTTGTCCAAAAACATGTTTTTATAGGCTTCTGATTTCAAAACTGGTTATTCATCAATCTGTTGTGTATACTGTATGCAATTACAGTATATGCGGTAATCTTTAATTTATATGGGTTCACAGTCATAGCGGCCCTCCGAGGGAAGTCATAACTACGATGTGGCCCGTGACAAAAACGAGTTTGGCACCCCTGCTTTAGATGCTTACCGAACTGAAGTCTTGCAGGTGTGTGCGTCCTGTATGATGGTGGTGTAGAATCTGAAGTTTTCTGTGACTCTTTAACTTTGGAGGGTTCACTGTACTTTTTTTTTTTTTTTTTTTTTAACGTGTGAATTTAAAGTTCCTGTAAAGTGAAGATATTTGTCTTCTAATCTTGACACACCAAAAAAGAAGCAAGACGTTAACAACCCTCCCAAATTTTAATGTTTAAAAAAATCAAGTGTATCAAATGAGGCTTCAATGGTGGCTGGACTATATCCCGCCGGGTCTTCGCGGGGGCTTTTTTAACGCCGCGACACCAAGGCAGACACTCCAAAGCCACCACACCAGTTTGAAGCCACATGCTGGATGTCAAGTATTTTTTGTCTGATTGTTTGTTTTCAGCAATTATCTTCAAACAATAAATTTTGAAATCAATATGTGAACTCACTTTACAGGGTCTTTAACTGATTTGTGAACAGTTTCTACCACTGATTGGGATCATTTCGACTGAACAAAAACACAACCAAGTCGAGGTCTCCTTAGGTTTTTCATCTGAACTTTTGCTAATTGTTAAATGATGTAAAAAATTCCCTTCACTAAACCTGCAGGAGAGGAATGTTTATTTCTGACCTTTGATGAAATAAGATAGAATGAACTTTGTCAAGTGTCAGCGTCCAGCATAGTTGACAAGTGTGATGTTGTGAAATAACTGGCAGTGGTCATAACACTATCTAATTCCAGGGCGTGCCTGAGTAGAGATTGCATTCATCTCAGGAGTTTCCATTTTTGTTATATCTTATTGTACTACCATATCAAAAGCATTTCTTTGTGTCTCAGTTTATTATTGTATTGCTGTAAAGTACTTGGTGATGCCGATCTTTAAAAAGAAACACAAATACATCTTTCTTAAATTTGCTACTTAGCATTTAGCGTCATAGGAGCTAATAAATTATGATCTACTTAAAGTGAAAGCAGGATTTAATCATTCCCGCTCCACTTTTTAATCAAAGTCAGCAAAGGCCCAATTCTCATATTTCTTTGAAAGATTATCCTGAGAGATTCTCCTGTAGAGTCGGGTGTGCAATGAGTGATTTTTCTTCAGTAAGTGAGTTGGGCCGAGCCACAAACTCTGCGATTGTGACAAACGATAATTAGGAAAAAGCGCTTCGCTTTTAAAGGTACATAGTAAATAGAGGAGAAACTGGTTGTGTTAAGTGTTTGTATAACGTGTCCTCTAAATCAGTGGTTCCCAAACTTTTTTTCACCAAGTACCACCTAAAATAATGTTTAGTTCTCCCAGTAACACCAGGCAGAGGTTTTATTCTTAAAAGGTATACAGTATTTAATATTATTGAAAGGCATTGTAACATTATATTGTACAATCTTAACACTACACTTAAATTATGATTCAAAGGGCGCATAAAAGTTAAGAAAAAAATTGTAGATGCCAATATCTTGTAATAATAGATTCCAGTGTCTTGTACTTAAAGTGAATACAACTGAACTGTACTCAACAAATGAACTGTACTGGATTAAAACAAAGTTGAACCCACTGTAACACTGTGCCCAGTTTGAACATTTAATTTTGGGATTATTTCACTTACCACGAGAGGGAGTCTGCGTACCAATCGTGGTACGTGACCCACACTTTGACAAATCATTTACCACAAGAAAAATACCAAGAAGAATTGGCAACTGCAATACAGTTACCAGATGAGCTAACAGTTGGCTTATCTTATTCAATTTCTTCTACGACGACTATTTCTTCTTCCTTGTATCTTCTATCAGTGTGGATACCCTGTGGCACTGTGGTGCCTCTCACAGGTTTGTGTACTACAACAGACATGGTTATATGCGAATAGTCGTTAACAAGTTTGTTCTCATGTCACACCTATGCACTTTACTATAATGAGTTGACATTTAACAATGTATATTTTCTCATCTTGGAAATAATGGAAATAGAAAGAATCTGTTCCGCGGTCACACTGAAATGATTTCCAGGAGATGTTTTGAGTAACCTTTCACGCAAGGTAAAACTAAATAAGTTGTCAATACTAAAACATGAAAACAATCAAGGCACCTTTAAAGTGATTGTTGCGGTGATGAGCATATAGAAAGAGATTACTACTTGTGCTTGGGAGGTATGTCTCTTCACATAAAGAACTCATTTTCTGGTGTACATTCCAATCTTGTCTGATGTTATTACGGCCACTTTTGCAATATTGTACTAAGCTGCCAGGAAAAAGACGTGTATACAGCTTTCCTATATGTCAATAATGTCCATTTCTTATTCTATGGTCATCACCATGTTTCTTCTCCCTTTCAGTGGGGGTGTCACAAAAGTTCACTGTATTTCATACAGTGTAACTTGCTAATGCATTTTTTTTTTTTGTGACAAACAAGACCACTGGACCGCTGATAGTTTCAGTGTCTTCCATCAGTCTTCTCACCCCCACAAACTGCAAACATATTGTGCTGTTTGTGTACACTCACACATGAATGTATTGAGCTCATCCAGGAAATCATGTTGGTGCCTCTGGTATTTAAAAAAAAACAAAAAACAAATAACTTGTAAATGAGTTAACAACATAGCATGTTCATGACGACAAAGCCTCCTGCCTGGTGTGATAATAATATTCCTGTTAACACTTGATGTGAAGGGAAGAGGAAATGCGTGTTTGTTCTAATATAAATGTATTAAAAACCAACAACAGATCATTAAATTTCAGACGTCTTGGTGTATGCACATTTTTTCCTGTTTCACCAAGCGCTTGTTCAATAAGAAACACATTTGTCAAAATATGCGAAAGTCAAACCAGGAAAAAACATGATGTGGGAGCATGATCTGTAACTTATGGCTTCATAAATTTACATTATGGTTTTAAATTTCATAATACCATTTTACATATGGAAACAACATATATGGGTTATGATGGGTCAAAATGTACAGGATGACATACAACATCTTAAGATGTGACACAGTGGTCATCCTCAAGCCGGCGCCCTCAACGTTAGGTACACTTGCTTGAGCTAATGAAACTCACCAATATATATATATATATAGATATATATATATAGATATATATTGGCGACTTGAGATGCGAGTTTAATCTGTTTAATCTAATCTGTTCCATGACCACACTGGTAACTCAAATCACTCGCATCTGAAATCATATTTACCCATTGAAATGACTGGAAATTCCATGGATCTGTTCCAGCCTCACCCAAACAACCAAACAAATAACAAAAAAATGTGGATTTTTTAAATGAGAAAAATAGCACTCTAAAATATTGTACTTTATAAAAACATCCAATAATGACAGGATTGGATCAACTTAAATATAATAAACCAGTTTCTGGTGGCACAGTGTAGACTGGTTAGTGCATCTGCCTCACAGTTCTGAGGACTGGGGTTCAAATCCCGGCCCCGTCTGTGTGGAGTTTGCATATTCTCCCCATGCCTGGGTGGGTTTTCTCCGGGTACTCCGGTGTCTTCCCACATCCCAAAAACATGCATGGAAGGTTAATTGAAGACTCTAGATTGTCCGTAGGTATGAACGTGAGTGCGAATGGCTGTTTGTTTAAATGTGTTTTGGGATTGGCTGGCCACCAGTTCAGTGTGTACGCCGCCTCTCACCCGCAGTTAGCTGGGACATACTCCAGCACAGCCGTGACCCTACCGAGGATAAGCGGTGTAGAAAATGGATGGATGGAAAACAGTTTCTGTCACATTTTGCATTAATAGATCGGCCATTGTGCTGCTGTCTGCCTTGGCCACCTGGGGGCAGTATAGGTACTGTACTTAGAAGTCTGTACAATATAGGTGCCTCAGATCATCTCAGCTCCTTGCAGATGATAAGGAATATATGACTGTGAGTACTGTTATATTGAATGTCTAAATGTGAAGCTGTTTGTGTAAATATCTGTTTCGTAACGGGATATATGTGTTTCCCATTATGTGTTAGCAGTAGCATTAAGCTAGCGGACTAAAGGCTAAGCTACAATATGTCTTTGCTTTAAATACACGTGTAATTCTCCGAATTTTATGTTTAGTTTGGCAGTAAACCTCAACTGGAAATGAAGTTACACAGCTTGAAGCCTCTTGAAGAATTGTTCACTATTTGCCAAATTGTGAAGTGAGTTGAGTTGGGGTCACTACCACTTTACAGCGCTCGTATCTCATAAGTCAAAGGAAAGAATTGGGCGAATGAAAGCTTGTATCTTGAATAACTGTCGGGTCACCCGTATCTCAAGTCGCCGCATTGTACCTTTGCAATGATACCGCCAAGATAACTGTCTTCAGTTTTAACTCACACCATGAGCGATTAATTTAACAATATGTTTATTATCATGGTTGAAGTGTTAGGGCAGCTTGATTACGCTGTGGTTAGCACATCTGCTTCACAGTTGGAAGGTTTGGGGTTCAAATCTTGGTTCTGGCCTTTCTGTGTGGAGTTTGTACAGTATGTACTCCCCGTGATTGCGTGGGTTTCTCCAGGTCCGAGAGCCTCCATCCATCCATCCATCCATTTTCCACACCACTTATCCTCACTAGGGTCACAGGTATGCTGGAGCCTATCCCAGCTAACTGCGGGCGAGAGGCAGAGTACACCCTGAACTGGTTGCCAGCCAATTACAGGGCACAAATAAACAAACAACCATGCGGACTCACATTCATACCCATGGACAATTTAGAGTCATCAATTAACCTACCGAGCATGTTTTTGGGATGTGGGAGGAAACCAGAGTACCCGGAGAAAACCCACGCAGGCACGGGGAGACCATGCAAACTTCACACAGGCGAGGCTGGATTTGAACCCGGGTGACCAGGTCAGGATGACCCTCGCCTCCCTCCCAAAGTCAGCTCGAATGGGCTCCAGCTCACTGCAACTCTAGTGATTATAATGTGGCGTAGAAAATGGATTGGTGATGATAATTTGCAGTGGTGAAAAACTAGAACTGCATTGCATCATACATGTGTTTCCAATACCTGTATGTTGTTTTTGTATGGCAGTTTGGTTTCAAATACTACCTTAAATACTGTAAATACTGGAGAGAATTTCATGGGAAATAACATCTTATTGTTGATATTTAATTGAGGGCGTTAAGTCAGGTGTCCACGTGAGTTGTTGTGTGAATAACAAGTAACAAAATACCAGAGGTGGGACCAAGTCATTGCTTTGCAAGTCACAAGCAAGTCCCAAGTCGAGACATGCAAGTCCCGGATCAAGCCGCAAGTCCTACACGTTGAGTTTACAGTCCTTCCGAGTCATTTTACCAACAAAATAAAAATCCATCCATCCATCCATTTTCTGAGCCGCTTCTCCTCACTAGGGTCGCGGGCGTGCTGGAGCCCATCCCAGCTATCATCGGGCACATACAAACAAACAACCATTCGCACTCACATGCACACCTACGGGCAATTTAGAGTTGTCAATTAACCTACCGTGCATGTTTTTGGGATGTGGGAGGAAACCGGAGTGCCCGGAGAAAACCCACGCAGGCACGGGGAGAACATGCAAACTCCACACAGGCGGGGCCGGGGATTGAACCCGGGTCCTCAGAACTCTGAGGCAGACGCTCTAGCCAGTCGGCCACCGTGCCACCCAAAGTAAAAATATATTTACATTTATATATTTATATTTAATTAATATGTATATATACTGCATTTATTTATGTAATATATTTCAAAATCCATATTTATTTATCAAAACAGGGCGGCACGGTGGAGTTTGCATGTTCTCCCAATGCCTGCGTGGGTTTTCTCCAGGTACTCCGGTTTCCTCCCACATCCCCAAAACCTGCATGGTAGGTTAATTGAAGACTCTAAATTGCCTGTAGGTGTGAAGGTGGGTGTGAATAGTTGTTTGTTTCTATGTGCCCTGCGATTGGCTGACAACCAGTTCAGGGTGTACCCCGCCTCTCGCCCGAAGATAGCTGGGATAGGCTCCAGCACGCCCGCGACCCTAGTGAGGAGAAGCGGGACGGAATATGAATGAAAGTAAACAGAGAGCGGTTAAGTCAACCGCAGTAAAGAATTTGATTGATGAATTGCTTGAGATCTTGAGGATTGCAACAAATTCAGAGAAGTTAGATATTGCTCAAACATAGCCTTATTTAAGACATTTGTTTGAAGCTGCCGCCTTTGAGAATAATTCCTGAGCAATATGCGTTGTCTTGTGCCAATCTCACAACTAACTAACTAACATTATCATTAGCTAATTTATTATATTTTTGTTAGTTTTTTTCCCATTGCACCAATGGATCAAGTTATCGAAACTGGTATTGTATAGTACATTTCAGAGTTTTTACTTTTACTGAAGTAAAACATTTGAGTCAATACTTTTACCAGTCTATCTGTACTTTTAATGAAGCACAGAGCGTGAATGTGAGTAGGTTTTTACTTTTAATTTAGTCAAGCAGTTGAATCAGTAGATTTACTCGCCTTTTTTTTTACACAAGTATCGGTACTTCTATTAAGTACAGAGTGTGAGTAGCCGACTTTTGCCTCATCTGTTTAGGCCTCCATCGGCAACTGAGATGCTGCTGGTCCGCCATCTGCTGGACACTGAAGAAACTTCCATTTTCCAAGCGTGCACAGAGCAGATATTGTTGATGAATTCCAAAGTGGCTTCCTCATCTGTTCATCCATAACAAATGCATATAAAACAGCGGATTAAAAGCATCAACAAAACACGGAAGTGTTTATTTAAATCCTTGGCTTGAGAAAAGGTTTTGCTCGACTTCGGGCCTGCTTTTTATTACGCAGACAGTACAAATCCAACCTGCTAATGTGTGATAAATGATAAACAGCCAGAAGCGTAGTTTACAATTGCAGTAGGTTTGCTTGATGCTTTGAAGAAGCAGCCAAGAGGACAAATGGACCTCGTGATGTGTGCTGACTGAAAGGGTCTGATTGCCTGCAGGCCTGTCGCCTCATCACTATCACTTCAACGCCACGCACCCTCTGCATCACAACCTCGCTGCACAGTGCAGCCCAAAAACTACATTTGCAAAGTAGAAAAAGAATGAAGCAGCTGCAGACATGCTCTATGAAGCAGAAAATGTTCATTACTGCATGACTTTGTGTCCAAGTTGTTATGCTTACTTTTATACTGTCTTTGCGTGGCCAGAAAGTGCTGTTTACTGCCACGACGAGAGCCGGATGTCCCTGCAAAAATCAATCGGCCTCTTTGGACCGGAACACACTTCAAAGCGCTTCTGCTTTGGGCTGTCTAATTTATTTCTGGACCATATTTTTTTTTTGATCAGAATCTGAAAAGAATTGAATTTGTTTGGTGTCACACTTAATAAACTAAAATAATCCTAATTATTCATGGTCAGGGTTTTCTATTAGTGCTTCTCAGGCTTTGAAATACTGTTAGTTACGCTTGTAAATTGCTTGAAATGAAGTAAAAATGTCCGAAGAAGAACATAATTGTAACTAAACATTATGCACAGTTGTGTGCACATATTTTGTCGAGTCTTACACTAATTGTAAGCTTGCTTCTCAGTCGAGATGCATCACTTCAACTTCAAGCACAGTATTTCAACCATAAAATGATTAATGTGCTACTTTCCAATTTAGACAGGGCTTTAGCAGCATCTTTGCCTGTTTCAGAAAAAGCACAAGGACCGCAAATAGTTGAGTTTTTCAGCAAATAGCTGGGGATAGGTTCCGCAGAAAGGAAACAAGAAAAAGGTTCATTTATGGATAGTGAACCGCCAACATGCGGATTACTATATTAGGCCTTAATTTATCATTTTAACATGAATAAAGATTACTCATGTTATATGTATTGTGTATTTGTCTCCCCAATTTTTTGGGTCAATGTTAAAATGTTCAGCAGCCTTTTACAGCAGGATGCAACACGTATTCTCTTCCGACTTTTCTGGAGACTTCAGCTTTACAGATGCCACATCTGCTCTACAAGCGGTGCGTGTTGTGGTCAAGACATCTAATGCAACACATGGTGGCAAAAAAATGGCAAGTTAAAGGTAATTACAGCTTGTAAGCGAGCTGCAACAGAGGTGTGGCATTTATTTAAAAAAAAAAAAAAAAAAAGAAAATTCACGTATGGTGTCTATTAGACCGGATGCCACCACTTGAGGATTTGTTTTTTGAAAACCTGTAAACTCTCAAAATGTAGTTACTGCTTTCAGGACCAAAGTCATTCATGAAGATAACCAACAAAAACAGAAGCTACTGAAAAATGATGAAACAGAGGACTACATTCTACTTCAGAAATGTATTTGACTAAGTCACAAATCTGCCTCACACTGATAGCTACATCACCAAATATCAGCCGCACAAGAGAAAATGCTATACAATTTGACGATCGAAGCATCACGACACCTCTCTTAACACAGAACAAAAACACAAAGCTAAAAAATTGTGACGACATGAGAAGACAACTGCAATTTCTTACTTGTGTGTTTTTTCTTTGAACTCAATGAAGTATTGAGCAGGTATGCATGACAAACCTGGCATTGTAATTCTGATGGTCAAATGATATGAAGCAATTCGAAATCAAACAGTTCAATGATGTACACAAAAAAAGCAATTCGGAAGACATTTTGCTATATGACAGACTTGTGAGTGTTACTTAGACAAATGAATAAAATGTCTCTTAAAAAGATGCCCTCTAACAGAGATAGTCAAAAGGGGTTATTGAGAACATCCCATCCAGCAGACTAACTTCAAGCCCAACACACACCGGATCCCTGAACCGTCTTATCTGGCTGCTTGGTGTTAGGTGTTGAGCCAAGGTAGTGGTAGTGGTGCAGGGGGCTGTTCTGAGGATCCCTTCCCAAGGATGATGCATCTCCGTAGATCTTACAGTGAGAATGGGGATGCGCTTTAATCGTATTTGCCCTTCCTTTTGGGCGTGCCTTCATTCCAGGCTACGTAAACAAACAAGGCCAAGACCACGTGCACAGCCAGCACGGCGACGATGGCGGCGTAGAAGTAGCTATCTGAGCTTGACATTTTCATTGAACCTGAGAATTATACACAGACGAGATAAATGCCTGAGGAGTGTGAAAGAGAATTGTGACACCTGCAAATTTCCTTCATAGGCTTGCCAGTTGTGATGTGTGCAATAATAGTGTGAAATGGTATAGAACTAGATTAAAACCTCTCTCAGGAACGCTGGACGAGCTGCGTTTTGGTTGGATTTGGAACAATTTTATGATAGCAAGAAGGAGGTGCAACAATGAATAGATTAATCAACTAATTGATTATAAAATTAATCGATTAGTACCATTTTGATAATCAAGTAATCAGTTAGTCCCCTTGTTTAATTTAAAATTGTCCAAATCCTCAGAATTTCAGCCTCTCAACAGTAAATATTCCCTGATTTCTTTAGTCCTCCATGAAAGCAGACTGATTATCTTTATGTTTAATCAAAATAAGACATTTGCAAACATCTGCTTTCACTTTGGAAGACAATGATCAACATTTTTGGCAATCTTCTGACCTGTCACAGACCAAAGCAGTGACTGATCATAATCCATTTGTGCATTTTCTGCACTGTCAATTTTAAATAATGTCCTGTTTTTTAAATAAAGGGATGGCAATTAAAACGTTTCGTTCTGATTAATCGATTAATTGAAAAAAATAATCGATAGATTAATTGATTATTAAGGGGGGAAGCGTGAAAAGTGGGAGTGTCGAAAAAGTGTGTGTTTGCCACACCCGTTAGCTCCACATCGTTAGCCTATGGCATAATTGTCGAAGTAATTTTGAAGATTTTTGTAAAACAATAACGAGAGAACAAATTCAGCAAAAAATGAGTCAAGTTGCCTCGTTTCAACCTTTCCAGATTACCATGACCTGGATGACTGAGAATCAACACAGACAAAGAAAAAAAAACTAGATTTTTAGAAAGCAAGCACATTGGTATTTTTTATTTATATTGTAACAGTAAGTTAAAAACTACTCAGGCTGTTATGATATTACGCTTAAGGTATGCAAAGATGCAAATAAACTATTTACAACTAAAGTAGTAACAAAATCTCTCTTCATTACGGTGAAAAACGACAATGAGCTAAAATTGTTTCCTCCACGGTGTTTTCTCTGGGTACTCTGGTTTCCTCCCACATTCCAAAAACATGCATGGTAGGTTCGTTTTTTTCATTTCATTTCATTTCAACATTTCAAAGCTACCCTTGCATCCATCGATTTTTTTGTATGCAACTCTAAGAGAAACACTTTATATACTTAGATTTTTATGGCTTGGCAGTGGCACGGGGGCTGGCTGGGTCTTGCTGGCTTAAAACACGGAAATGTATTTTTTGCCTCTGAAAGCTTATGTGTATTTTAATTGGCTGTAATCTGCAACGTTGACACACTGTGCAATTTGAATCACTGCAAAACCAGTGGCCGACCTTCAGCCACTCATGAAAACTAGGAGGCGAACCCTGGACATTGTGCAATAGCCCAGTTGGATTCAGCCACACGGATTGGTGCGCGGCAGTCTTAAATCTGTACAAATAATTTATATACTTATTTCTCGAAAGCAGTGAAAGTGTGGTATGAGCATCACTAGTTACCGTACTTGGGCTGCCTCAAGTAGTTAGCAAGAGAATCACTCAATAAAATGTTTTTATTCACTAAAGTGCAACCATTAAGTACAGTTCAGTTGTATTTAACTTCGAAGTAAAATACAATTGCATTTAATCGTTTAGAAATTTTTGTTTTCAAACATTTATTTAGGTGTAGGAATAAAAGTAATCAATTGAGTGATTATTATTAAGAACAGTTAATTACTTTCCTATATTTAAGTGCAGTGTAAATGTTCAAACTGTTGAGAATCTTACACGGGCTAACAAAAATACAAAATATACTTAATGGTGGCGCTTGGAGAACCAATTATTTTTTGAGGTGGTGTAAAAAGTTTGAGAACCAGTGCTCTAAAGGTATACTCCGTAATTAATAGTTTTCCACAAAAATCATTTCATATACTTTTCTGACAGTTAAAAAGAAATATATCTTCGGATCTACAAACTGTTTTGTTGCAACTCTTATATTGATCGCTTATTGTACCAAGATTTTATTTTGATTTTAGAAGTGTCAAGGGTTTCTATACAAACTATTTGCCATGTCATATACGGTATACTGCACAATTAACTGTCATGTAATGAAATATTTAATATTTCCCCTTGAGAAATGACTCAACATAGTTAGGCACCAAGGCACAGCATTAAAGTCTGCGGTTAATGAATGTGTTCGTTTACATATTGCACTGGGTCGCAAAACAAACACAAGACAGAACAGAAACAAATCGCACCTTCAAAGATGAAAGCCTTTGATGCGAAATACAAACCAATCGGTAGTGTGACCATTAGGATAGTGAAGAACAACAGTGTCTTGAGGGCTGAAACCATCGAACCTTCATTCCTGCATGGAAGCGCACACACGCAAACACAGACACAAAGTCAACCCCTGTTCCCTTCGGGGGGGCATCTGGAAGTTGTCATTTATTTCCCCAGCGATACACCATTAATATTACTGGAACATTTTCAAATAAAGACTCTCGGTCACGCTAATAAAAACAGACTGCAGCTGCACAAGGCTACCGTGCTAATGGACACACGAGAAAAGAAGAAAAGTATTTTCTTACGTTCTAAAATGAGGCGGGGGTCCGCCAGTGGCGTCTGGTGACGCGCTGATGGAACCGTCCATTGCAGAATGAATGTGAAAATTGAAAATGTTATAAACAAAGGGGGAGGAAAATGCTGCAATTATCAGCACGAATGTGCCTGTGTTGTTTTGTGTCGTTACTTCCGCATCAAGTCACGAGACCTAAACATCACCGCTTGAGATCTCAGTTAGTATCGCGAGAATTGGTACCCGGCGATCAAAATTATTATATTATATACATTATTGACTATCGTTCATCATTCGTTTTCTAAATTCTAAAATAGTCACAAAAATGCTTTGTAATAATAATAAGAAGAAGAAGAAGAAGAAGAAAACGGATGGATGGATAATTGTTAATGTTGTTTCTTTGTAATAGGAAAATCATAGATAAGCCAGTGCGCGTAATAGCCCAGGTAAACAACGTGCCTAAGTGGCGGCCATGTTGGGGAGGTGGACGTTCTCATCAAAGGCAATGCATGTGTGTGGGAGAAAGCACACAGCGCCCCTCATTGACATATCCTGCCTTTCAAAAATGTGTCTCCATCATCAGCACATGAACTGGAGTTTTAAAGTGTGTATTGTGAATAAACTGTTTTAAGAGCTCGTTCCACCAAATTTCACAAAGTCCTATTTATGGGGGAAGTTCCCTCTAGACATTTTTTAAATTAAAAGTGTTCACAAAATTGGTTCAGCTGTATAACCCCCAAAAACGGATTTACTTTAGTCACGTTCTGAGGGTTCGTCATGTTGGTGCGCAGCCATGAAGAAGACCCAAGCGCAGGGAAGCAGACAAGGCAGGCAGGAGTTCAGGGTAATCTCCAAAAGATATTTATTATAAAAACAGCAAAAGGTATGGGGGTAACAATAATAATAATAAAAAAACTAAAAAACAAAGTAAAAAAACAACAACTAGTATACAAAGTTGACAGCCTGGCAAGGTCTATTCAGGAGTGCTGGAGAGGAGGGTCCGTCGGGAAGTCGAATCGCAGATTCAGGAGGAGCAGTGTGGTTTTCGTCCTGGCCGTGGAACAGTGGACCAGCTCTACACCCTCGGCAGGGTCCTCGAGGGTACATGAGAGTTCGCCCAACCAGTTTACATGTGTTTTGTGGACTTGGAGAAGGTATTCGACCGTGTCACTCGTGGAGTCGTGTGGGGGGGTGTTCCAGGAGTGGGGAGAAATAGGGTGAGAAGCTTGGTCATCCAGGAGGGGCTCAGAGAAGAGCCGCTGCTCCTCCGCATTGAGAGGACCCAGATGAGGTGGCTCGGTTATCTGTTTAGGATGCCTCCATGACGACTCCCTGGTTAGGTGTTCCGGGCACGTCCCACCAGGAGGAGGCCCCGGGGACGACCCAGGACACGCTGCAAAGACTACGTCTCTCGGCTTGCCTGGGAACGCCTCGGGATCCCCTCGGAATAGCTGGAGGAAGTGGCTGGGGAGAGGGAAGTCTGGGCTTCCCTGCTGAAGCTACTGCCCCCACGACCCGATCTTGGATAAGTGGAAGAAAATGGGTGGATGGATGGAGACACCGGGGATGTAACTCAGGTCGGCTTTGTCCACAGCACATTCATGTGAATGAGTGATGAACTTAAAAAGACAAGTGCGCTCACGAAATTCTCCAAAGAGTGCTTTGAATGACTGCAGCAGATTAGATGTGAAGCCAACTAGCTGCTGGAGATCAAAATGTTGAGTGTGGTAACTTGCTGCGCACGCATCTTTAAATTCTTTCAGTCTTTCAAAATGTATCAGGCGACCTGTTTTAACAGCTGCAATAAAGAGTTCCAGCTTGTTTTCAAATACAAACACTGCTTGTTGAAGGGATAAGATTGTATTTCCAATGCTTTGCATTTTCACGTTGACCTGGTTCAGATGTTCAGCCATGTCCACGAGATAGTAAAACTTCAGGCGCCATTCAATGTTAGTTTGCTCAGGTTTTTCTTTTAGCCATCTCGTTTGTGCTCTGCAGAATTATAGCTTTTATGATAAAAAAAATGGAGGGAATCTTCTTGACCTCACAATGACCCGTGTCGGCTACCGCATTATGCAATAAAAATAGGGTTTTGGTGTGTTACCTTATGCACCCGGAAGAACAGCTGGCATCGTATAAATTACTGCGTTGCGGCCGAAAATGGATAGATGGATGGATTAAAATCCATAAGAATGTCTTATATTTTGAATGTTATTTATAATACTGATGTTTGTAATGTTTTACTCTAAAATGTCAGCGGAATTGTTAATTATTTATTGTGTTAAGAAATGTCAGCTAAGATTTATCTGCGAGCCAGATGCCGTCATCAAAAGAGCCACATCTGGCTCGCGAGCCATCCGTTCCCGACCCCTGCTGTAAGGCAATCCTTTTTCAAGGTTTTGAAATTGGTTCAATAAACAATAACTGCCACATAAATTGGAGCGCTTTCTATCATACATATATAAATATATGCAATACTCTATGTAAAAACACCTTTTTTTATTTAGTTTTACCAAAAATGTTTAAGCTCGCACTAATGTACATGTTCATTATACATATATAAGTTGCAAATACATTGTTTTTCATATCTTTGTCATAGACTAACTGCTTGAAAAACAGAATGACGACTGGACTGTGTGGTCTAAAATTCATATCCTGGAATAAATGGAATCTCTTCTCATAACAGTACAGTGTAAAAATTATAATGAAAGTGTTACTAAATGGGTTATTTAAGTGTGAAATGTAAATCTTTCCTGTTAAAAGGGGCAGAAAGTATACATTTATTCTTCTCTTTGCTTGTTTTCATTCATTCATTCATCTTCCATTCCGCTTATCCTCACTAGGGTCGCGGGCGTGCTGGAGCCTATCCCAGCTATCTTCGGGCGAAAGGCGGGGTACACCCTGAACTGGTCGCCAGCCAATCGCAGGGCATGTTTTCATTCAAATTTTGTATTTTCATCTAAAACTTTCTTCTTTTTTTCATGTAATCAAATAAATGTAATAAAAACATAGTCCATGAACAAAATTAAATTGATTTAAAAAACAACAAAGAAATAAAGTAATTTGAGATCCTTCATTGTGTACATCTCAAAACTCAACACTCTATGGTGCAAAATAGTACAAATGAACACAAAAAATATTGCTGAAATTGTGACAAGGGTGGTGGATGGTTACACAAATTCAAACACCGAAGGACCACCCTTGTATTCTTCACTGTGAGGTTGAGCAGCACTTAGTAAACTAAACACACAAAGTTAAAGCAATTTCCATTTCATGACTGTTCAACCAAGAAGTCACGGGAAATATTTAATAATGAACAGTTTGTTGGACAAAAGCAAGATAAACATTAACAGTAAGGAAGTCCAACAGTACTTGGTACACCCTCGTGTCCACTCCACGGTTGGGGTCGCATCACCACGCAACTTTGGTCCCACCTGGAAGAAGAGGGAAAAAATAGTCAGCAATCTACGCCAAGTCAACCACTTTGGCCCTTTGACTGGATCCAGGGACAGATTACAGCACACAATGTATAGGTTGGAGAAACTCACAACTTTGGGTAGAAGCTCCAGCCTCTGCCACTCACATCCATCAGCTTCCATCACACCATTGCATCTGTCCTCCGGTCTGTGGTCTGGCACGTATTCTCCTCTGCCACAAGGTGTCCAGGCGTCTGGCAACAACCAAGCCCTACCTAGCGTGCCTGCTGGTTTATGACGGTAGATGGCGGGGTCCTTCCTTCAGTCCCTATTGGCCAATGGCTGGCTTTGTGGCTTGGACCACTTGATTGTTTGGTACAACTGTCAGTGCAGATGTCAACATGCATGTAAAAAAACCCTCAACAGATAATAGAAATAGTTTTGACCTAATAAGCACCTCATGCTGGTTGACGTATGCGGTAACCAATCCATTTTTGGTTTACGGCATGTGTGCTACTGTGCTTGCTTACTGTGTAGCTCTTCTATTATTTTCTCTCTCGACATTTATTAATTTACCTGCTAATTTGCTGTAACGCGGTTATAGACAGACTTGTACAAACAGTGATTTTGGATCTTTTCTTACTCGGTGTTTGCTCTTTACACCTTTACAGCGCCGCGGCCGCAGAGCATTCCCTTTAGTCTGAGAGCAGCCAGGAAAGGAGGGAGGATGGGTGACTCTGCAACATAGATGCATCGTTTTTTATTTTTATTTTTACCAGCTCGTAGCTGGTGCGGACTCAGATCAAGTTAGCTCAGGCCTTAGGCCATAGCATTTCCCCTCTTGCAAGTAGGCAGGAAGGATGGGCAGACACGCTGTTTTGTTAACCAGATCGGAGCTTATTCATTTGTCTGGTCTGTCCATGAGTAGCATGCCGCTTCTGACTGATGAGCTTGGTGGGACACACAGATCCTGAAGGTCAATGTGACAAATTCGTAAGTGGCGCCGTAATTGAATGGCAACATGCACTCAGACACCTTTAACTGATCTGTAGGCTATATACTGTGAAATGAATTTGCATAGATTATCATCGTACTACTTGGAATCAATATTTTCATCAGACATAGTTCTTAAAAACCAAAGGTTAAGGAATAAAACAGGTGTACATACAATTCATAAATACATTAAATATGAATTCTGTATTTTTCTTACGGTTGATCATCTGACATATGAGGTGGCTTTTGAAAGTAATATTGTCATATGGATTTGATTTGTCTTGACTTACTTTAACTAAGATTTGAAAAATGACTTTGTTTTCTTCACGCAATGTTTTGATAGTTAATACTAAATTTTACATAATTTTATCATTCTGATTATGTTCAGTATGTGCAAGGGGGGGAAAACAGGTATACTGTATATAGTATTTCCGATTGAGGTATCAGAATTAGTAGAATACAATTAATTGAATTCAAATTAGTAGGATTCAAAGTCAATGTATTTCATACCTTTATATCAGTTCCCCTATTTTGTTGGTTGTAATTAATATATAATCGTATGAGCTAGTGACAGGCCCTTTTGCATTTCTAAAATAAATTGCACTGCTGTGGTATCATCTCAGCATGTTGGATGTTAAGAAGGTCTTTATTAGTCCTCTGCATTTTTTTTAAACGTTGACAAATGACGATAAGGATCTTATCAGAGTTCATTTAAGAATGGAGGTCATTGCAAGGCGACGCCAAATAATTTTTGGGCACATTCAAGACAGATTTCTGACTGTCGGCCCACTTCATAATAAATCCAAGCATCCAAATTTAATAAGATTAAATTCAGTCCCACCACCTTCCGCACCTTTATTGGCAATATCGCCCCACATATTCTTTGTTTCCATAATATTTTGGCCTCAAAACTATGATTTATACCATATGTAAGGTTTGGACCAATGGTCAAAGAAGGAAGCTTCGAATTTGTAGTTTTAGTTTATTTTGTGTTTTAAAAAAACTTTCAAGGCTATCAAGAATATAACTGAAAAGGCTACAGTGTACTAAGCACAGGTGGCTTAGACTATAAGGGCTTCAGCACATTACCCTTCTCGGTCAACCTTCAACAAAAAATGATGGTAAACCACTATGATATTATCCCAACATGAATTAAAATGGCTGTATCCTATCATTTCATGAAAAGCTTAGCAAAGCACCCCTATGCCTTTTGAGAAGACGAAAGTTCACTTCACGTTCGGTGCCAGCATATCATAAGTCACTAGTCATCACTTCCATGGATGTGGATAAAGTCAAGTGAAGTTTATATGGATAGCCCTTCATCACAAAAGTGTCTCAAAGGGATTCACAGGCCCACAGTTGGCAATGATTGACGACATCCCTAATCTAAATCCTCCAATCAGGCAAGGAAAAACTCAAAACCCCATTTGTGGGAAAACGAAACCTTCAGAGAGGAGGCAGATGGGCTGCGATGGATGTTGAGTGGGCAACATTTATCATATAGTCTAGTGCTGCACAATGTTCATTTAGATGGCAAGATGCTGTACAATGTTAACCAAGATGGCATCCATTTAGATGGAGTCCACTTAAAGAGAAAAGGTGTCGCAGGGTAGACACCTTCAGTGGTTCTGCCTCAGGACCTGGCCCGGTCCGTCGGAACAGAATCCTCCATGGCAACGACTCCGGGGGATGTTGTCCACCTCAGATCTTCTCCCAAATGGTCGGTGCAGAACCCAAACAGCAACCGCCTCAGATTCGGTCAACGTGACTGAGCCCTCTCTCCGAGGGGGGAAAAGATAGGACAATCGACACTAAAACAGGCCCACATGTACTTTAACTCATGCCAAAGAGTAGAAATAAGTCTTAAATTGGGATTTAAACATTTCTACTGACGTAGCAGGTCTAATATCCGTGGGTAGGGCATTCCAGAGTACTGGAGCCCGAACAGAAAATGCTAGAAAGCCTGCAGACTTCTTTCTGGCTCCCAGAGTTACCAAGAGACCAGCGTTTTGTGAGCGTCAGTTTCGGGATGGAACATACTGTACAGCTAAGTCAGCGAGATAATAGGGTGCTAACCCGTGTGATATTTTATAAGTAACAGGACCTTAAAATCACATATCAATTAGACCAGGAGCCAATGCAAGTTGGCCAGAATGGGGGTAATATGATCAAACTTTCTCGTCCTCGTCTTGCTGCAGCTTTTTGTGTTAACTGCAGGCTTTTAATCCTAAACATGGGAAGACCAGAAAGCAGCACGTTACAATAGTCGAGGCGAGACATAACACTATGATCTCTGCGTCACTAGCGGATAGGATGGGGCGTAACTTAGCGATATTGCGAAGATGAAAAAAAAACGCAGTTTTGGTAATATTCTTCATGTGCTTTTGAAAGGAGTCAAATATGATGCCAAGATTTTAACACATAAGTTTGTCAATGGTGCTTTTGATCTTTGATATTTGCACATTCAATTAATGTTTCATACTCTATACACCATAGTTTTATTTAGCTTTTTATATTGATGTTATTGGCGGCACCGTGGATGACTGGTTAGAGCGTCTGCCTCACAGTTCTGAGGACCGGGGTTCAATCCCCGGACCCGCCTGTGTGGAGTTTGCATGTTCTCCCCGTGCCTGCGTGGGTTTTCTCCGGGCACTCCGGTTTCCTCCCACATCCCAAAAACATGCATGGTAGGTTGATTGAAGACTCTAAATTGCCTGTAGGTGTGAATGTGAGTGAGAATAGTTGTCTGTTTCTATGTGCCCTGCGATTGGCTGGCAACCACTTCAGGATGTACCCCGCCTCCTGCCCGATGACAGCTGGGATAGGCTCCAGCACTTCCGCGACCCTTGTGAGGATAACCGGCTCAGAAAATGGATGGATGGATATTGTTGTTATTATTTGTAGTCTTTTGTAGCACCGTGGGATCCTTGAGTACTGTAATTTCAATCCTCTGTATGTGTTAAGCATATTGAAGAATTGACAATAAAAGCACCTTGAACCTTGAACTCAGAATGGTGTCCTCAAACAATTGGCTATGTTTAGCAGGGCCAATAAGCAACAGCTCTGTTTTCTCAGGGTTAAGGAGCAAAAAATTACAGAACATCCTCTGTTTAATCTCTGCCATACATGACTCCAGATTAGAGCAATCGCGTGGGCTAGTTAGTTACAAACGCATGTATAGCTGAGTATCGTCACCATCACAGTGAACGCTAATCTTATACTTGTGTATGATATCGCCAAGTGGCAGCATATAAATACTAAACAAAAGCGGGCCGAGTACCGATCCTGCGAGACTCCGCGAGTGACATTGTAATACTCAGAGGTCACGTTATCATGAATTAAACGGTGCGTCCTATCCGAAATATAAGATCTAAATCAAGAAGGTGCTGAGCATGTAATACCGATACGCGTTTTGAGGCGATCTACTGGTATGTTATGATCAGTGATATCAAAGGCAGCACTGAGGTCAAGTAATAATAGTATTGTTGAGGTGTCACAATCCATTGCTAGTAAAAGATCATTTGTCACTTTTGCAGGGGGTGTTTTGGTAGAGTGGTCTGCCCTGAATCTGGACTGAACAAGTTCAAATAAATTGCTGAAGGCATTATGATCGTTGAGCTGTTGTACTGCAATTTCTTTCAAGAATTTTTGAAATAAATGAGAGATTTGACACCGGCCTATAATTGCAGAGATTCTCAGGGTCGAGGTTGGCAGTCTTTAAAGGTACACTTCTGACAAGTATCGTTACCACGAAGGGAGGGCGAGGAGTAATTAATATGAAAAGACAGAGAAGCCATGCTAATTGCATCCAAACAATTTTAAAAGATTTTAGGCATTAGTGATGCAATCAATACAACATTGAGTTTACAAAATCTGTGTATATTGGCGGAAATTAATCTGCAAGCATTACCTCATGTGGGTGTCGTCAACAAGGCGTCTCAGCAACACAACAGTAGCTTCGGGGGTTGTGAAATAATTTTCTTTTTAATAAGTGCAGTAAAATGCACCATTTGTTGGAATGTTTCCATGTCATTTTCATTATTTACATTAGGATCTGCTCGGTATAAATGTATTTGTGCATGTATTTTATTACTCCCAATGTACTGAGCAGCTCGACACTATGTCTGAATAAAGTTGTACGGTTATCATCACACTTTTCCTCTTTGCCATCACCAGTATCATTCTGTGGTGACATCACAAAACAACACACACAAAAAAACAAGACAACTCCATGTTTTGTTTGATTTTGTAAGGTACAGGTTTCCAGAAAACGTTGGTTAAACTCCAAATGTTACCACTTTTGGGTTGTTTGACTTTTGAGGTTTCATTATACAAGTTAAATCCACACTTTACAGATCCTATTTTCCAACAACAAGCTGTTTTGTCTCGTGCAAGTATAAAACAAACAGTTGACCCTTTCTCATAAACATGTAAACTACAGTTATTACTGCAGATGAAACTAACATTCCCTTAAACCACTGGCTCAGTATTTTCTCTGGAAACACTTGAAAAAGCGAACACAATTACAGTAGATGGTTTGTTACATTTGGTTTTGGGAAAAGCAGCTGCAACAGTCTCTGGCCACACGTGATCGCCCCCGTTATGGTAGGATTAGGACTTTTAATAAAAGAACCATGTCAAAAATAGGAGCATAATAAAAGGTCATGTTCTCAAGGGAATTAGGGCGTATAGAATTGGAAGTTCAATCGTGAGTTGCCTCCCCTCGTGGTTTGGCACATCTGACCTTGTGAATAGGATTTCCCATGGTTCCCTGCTCTGTCCTTTTGCATTCCTCATTTGCTGCGTGCTTGCAGTCAAATGAGTCTACACCTGTTGTTTGGCTTAAATGTGTCCTTAGCAAGTTAGGATAATATCACATTATAAATAGATTGGCAGCTGCGCATACACCTCCCAATTAAGACTTTGTCTATGAAGGACTGTGAGCACATTGATGGAAAGATGTACTAGTATGACATTTGCCATATTCTTTCAGTTGTCAGTCAAAAACAACAGGGTTCATATTTTGATATTGGGAAATAATCCCCGAGGAGTGGAACACTAAAGACTAGAACAGTTTCATTTTCATTGCAATACTGTACACTCAACAGTAGAGTGCAACAAGATGAAGTGCTCTGTTTAATCTATGGCATAATGATATTCATACTTTCAATTTCTTTAGCGCTTGTCCACATTAGGATCATGGGTGAGTTGGAGCCTGTCCCAGCTGACTTTGAGTAAGAGACGTGGGTACACCCTGGACTGGTCGCTAGTAAAACGTAGGGCACATCTAGGCAAACAACCATTCACACTCACACTAAAACCTATTGGCAATTTAGAGTCCTCAATTAAACTACCATGCATCTGCATTTGGAAAGAAAAAGCCCGGAGAAAACCCACTCAACCACAGCAAAAACATGCGATTTCAGGGAGGCCGGAGATTCTCTGTGAGACAGACGTAATAACCATGAGTCAACTGTGCTGACTAAGTAAGAATCCTTTTCGCCGGCTTCTTCCCACTTTCCAAAAACTTGCATGTTAGGTTAATGGAAGACTAAATTGTCTATAGGCGTGACTGTGATTGTGAATGGTTGTTTGTGAGGATATGTGGGCTGCGATGGACAGGCAACCAATCCAGGGTGTACCCTGCCTGTGGGCCAAAGTCATCATGGATCGACTCCTGCTCGTTGACAACCCTAATGAGGAAAAGTGCTATAAAAACTTGGTGGATATGTTTCCCATTGATGATCTGCCTGGAGATTTCCTCCTCTCTTTTCAAGCTTATTGGAAAATGCAATAGCAAAATGAACACTGATTTTTAATTATATATGATCCTACTGCTGGTGGTGGGGCTCGAAGGCGAGCGCCTGGTGGCCGGGCCTGCACCCATGGGGCTCGGCCGGGCACAGCCCGAAAGGGTAACGTGAGTCCCCCTTCCCATGGGCTCACCACCTGTGGGAGGGGCCATAGGGGTCGGGTGCAGTGTGAGCTGGGCGGTGGCCGAAGGCGGGGACCTTGGCGATCCGATCCCCGGCTACAGAAGCTGGCTCTAGGGACGTGGAATGTCACCTCTCTGGCAGGGAAGGAGCCCGAGCTGGTGTGTGAGGTTGAGAAGTTCCGACTAGATATAGTCGGACTCGCCTCCACACACAGCTTGGGCTCTGGTACCAGTCCTCTCGAGAGGGGTTGGACTCTCTTCCACTCTGGAGTTGCCCACGGTGAGAGGCGCCGAGCAGGTGTGGGTATACTTATTGCCCCCCGGCTCGGCGCCTGTACGTTGGGGTTCACCCCGGTGGACGAGAGGGTAGCCTCCCTCCGCCTTCGGGTGGGGGGACGGGTCCTGACTGTTGTTTGTGCCTATGCACCAAACAGCAGTTCAGAGTACCCACCCTTTTTGGAGTCCTTGGAGGGGGTGCTGGAGAGCGCTCCCGCTGGGGACTCCATTGTTCTGTTGGGGGACTTCAATGCTCACGTGGACAATGAAAGTGAGACCTGGAAGGGCGTGATTGGGAGGAACGGCCCCCCCGATCAGAACCCGAGCGGTGTTCTGTTATTGGACTTCTGTGCCTTCTGTGGACGTCACGGATTGTCCATAACGAACACTATGTTCAAGCATAAGGGTGTCCACACGTGCACTTGGCACCAGGACACCATAGGTCGCAGTTCGATGATTGACTTTGTGGTCGTGTCATCGGACTTGCGGCCGCATGTCTTGGACACTTGGGTGAAGAGAGGGGCGGAGCTGTCCACTGATCACCACTTGGTGGTGAGTTGGCTCCGATGGTGGGGGAAGATGCCGGTCCGACGTGGCAGGCCCAAACGTATTGTGAGGGTCTGCTGGGAACGTCTGGCAGAATCCCCTGTCAGAAGGAGTTTCAACTCCCACCTCCGACAGAACTTTGCTCATGTTCCGGGGGAGGCGGGGGACATCGAGTCCGAATGGACCATGTTCCACGCCTCCATTGCTGAGGCGGCCGACCGTAGCTGTGTCCGTAAGGTGGTCGGTGCCTGTCGTGGCGGCAATCCCGGAACCTGTTGGTGGACACCAACGGTGAGGGATGGCGTCAAGCTGAAGAAGGAGTCCTATTGGGCCTTTTTGGCCTGTGGGACTCCTGAGGCAGCTGATGGGTACCGGCTGGCCAAACGGAATGCAGCTCTGGTGGTCGCTGAAGCAAAAACTCGGGTATGGGAGGAGTTCGGTGAGGCCATGGAGAAAGTCTTCCGGACGGCTTCGAGGAAATTCTGGTCCACCATCCGACGTCTCAGGAGAGGAAAGCAGTGCACCACCAACACTGTGTATAGTGGGGATGGGGCGCTGCTGACCTCGACTCGGGACGTTGTGAGTCGGTGGGGAGAATACTTCGAAGACCTCCTCAATTCCACCGACACGCCTTCCCATGAGGAAGCAGAGTGTGGGTTCTCTGAGGCGGGCTCTCGTATCTCTGGGTTTGAGGTCACCGAGGTAGTTAAAAAGCTCCTCGATGGCAGGGCCCCGGGGGTGGATGAGATTCGCCCGGAGTTCCTAAAGGCTCTGGATGTTGTGGGGCTGTCCTGGTTGACACGCCTCGAACATCGCGTGGACATCGGGGACAGTGCCTCTGGATTGGCAGACTGGGGTGGTGGTCCCCCTTTTTAAGAAGTTTGCCCAACCGGTCTACATGTGTTTTGTGGACTTGGAGAAGGCGTTCGACCGTGTACCTCGGGGAGTCCTGTGGAGGGTGCTTCGGGATTATGGGGTACCGAACCCCCTGACACGGGCTGTTCAGTCCCTGGACGACCGGAGCCAGAGTTTGGTCCGCATATCCGACAGTAAGTCGGACACGTTCCCGGTGAGGGTTGGACTCCGCCAAGGCTGCCCTTTGTCGCCGATTCTGTTCATAACATTTATGGACAGAATTTCTAGGCGCAGCCAAGGTGTAGACGGGGTCCGGTTTGGTGGCCTCAGTATTGCATCTCTGCTTTTTGCTGATGATGTGGTTCTGTTGGCTTCATCAAGCCGTGAGCTCCAACTCTCACTGGAGCAGTTCGCAGCCGAGTGTGAAGCGGCTGGGATGAGAATCAGCACCTCCAAAGTCGGAAAAGGGTGGCATGCCCTCTCCAAGTCGGGGATGAGATCCTGCCCCAAGTGGAGGAGTTCAAGTATCTTGGGGTCTTGTTCACGAGTGAGGGAAGAATGGAACGGGAGATCGACAGGCGGATCGGTGCAGCGTCTGCAGTGATGCGGACTTTGTATCGGTCCGTTGTGGTAAAGAAGGAGCTAAGCCGAAAGGCGAAGCTCTCAATTTACCGGTCGATCTTCGTTCCTATGGTCATGAGCTGTGGGTCGTGACCGAAAGAACAAGATCCCGGATACAAGCGGCCGAAATGAGTTTCCTCCGCAGGGTGTCCGGGCTCTCCCTTAGAGATAGGGTGAGAAGCTCGGTCATCCGGGAGGATCTCAGAGTAGAACCGCTGCTCCTCCGCATTGAGAGGAGCCAGATGAGGTGGCTGGGGCATCTGATTCGGATGCCTCCCGGACGCCTCCCTGGTGAGGTGTTCCGGGCACGTCCCACCGCGAGGAGACCCAGGACACGCCCCAGGACACGCTGGAGAGACTACGTCCTTCGGCTGGCCTGGGAACGCCTCGGGATCCCCCTGGAAGAGCTGGATGAAGCGGCTGGGGAGAGGGAAGTCTGGGCGTCCCTGCTTAAGCTACTGCCCCCGCGGCCCGACCCGGATAAGCGGTAGAAAATGGATGGATGGATGGATGGATGATCCTACTGTTGCTCTTCTTTTGTATTTTACCAATCAATATTTTCCCAAAAAAATTCTTTATTTTATGCTGGCACAATATATTTTCTGGTATCTGTCAAATGATTGCAGTAGTTGAGATAATATCGATGTGCGGGTTTTTTTTTTTTTTTTTGG
The DNA here is from genome assembly GCF_024500275.1 of Phycodurus eques. Lineage (NCBI taxonomy): Eukaryota > Metazoa > Chordata > Actinopteri > Syngnathiformes > Syngnathidae > Phycodurus > Phycodurus eques. The sequence continues at coordinate 14,945,167 of NC_084533.1, forward strand.
TAATCTGCCAGCACTGACCAATTTTCTTTAGCTTTATAATAAATTATTAAGTAAAACATCCCTATGGTAGTTTAAACAAACAATAAGCATGGGAGGACTACATTATGTTATTTAAACAATGCCAACCAAAGTCCCTACAGCTCTATATCAATCTATCTAAAAATAAGTCAAAACATTTAACTTAAATAATGTTCATCATCCAAATTTCCTGCTCTCCTTTGCCTCCTTGGACCCATGGGACCTAAAACCTCCTGGTATGATTTTGATTCAAAGCCCATCGAGACATGTCGGAGCGCATTATATGCATGAGAACACATGGAGCACTAAATCCAATGCACAAATCCATCAGGAGACTCCAGTTGCAGATGTAGTATGCTGCTGTAAAATGCAATAGAGTGTAAGAGTAGCAGAAATGCCTGTGTGCTAAGACAACTTGCATCGTTGCACAGCCATCGTGTCCATGGAATGCTTCATTTCGCTTTCATTTTGTGGTAACTGTGTTTGACACTCAGTAGAGTTCAGTTTCTTTACTGTGATCTTTTACCACCAGCCTTTGAAACAACTTTTACATGAGTTTCTTGGTGATAAATGTACAACTTGTACAACGATGTTAAGAAGTTGCAGAACAGAGCATTTACTGAAGTTTTGCCAGAGATGGGAACTGCAGCATCCAAAAACCAGTATAATGTTAGTATAATGTAGAAATCAAAGACAAAGTTGTGATTTTGAATAAATCAAGAAAGACATTGAATAACATGGTCCAATGCTTCTTCTGGAACTTCATAGGGAGCTTGTTAAATGTCACTGATGTTCCCACAAACTAAAATCTAAAACGGGGAGTTTGCAGTGTTGAAACTGCTAGCAACATTTGAATGTAGCCTCACTTTCTTAATTCACCCCCAGTCTTTGAGAGAGGCTGACATTTTTTTCAAGATACCCACTGGGTCCTGAAACCAATTTGAAGTCGCATCTCCGTTTCAGATGGGATTCAAACAGTAGAAAAATAAGTAAACCTCACTTCCCAGTTGGAATTGATGTGAATAATGCCTAAAAAAAAAAAAAACGTTTATTGAATGGTTTCAGCAAAACCTCAATGAGAAAAGTCAGACAACGACGAGAAATCAACGACACTAATCGGCTGCTACCAAGCACAAAACAAGGAAAACCAGATCATGTATGGTCTCAACAGACAGCAGCCCCGGATTTAATTAAAATGTATGTCATTACACACATTACATTACACTGCCGATCGGTTTCATTCTGTAGGGTCATTTATGTTTAATCACAGGCAGACCCTGACCTATGATGGTACAATGAACAAACATAGTTATAATAATAATACTATAAGTTGGATAAAGTGGTTGTTGGAATGGTACACCTTAATATGGCTGATCTGGCATGTATCACAAAGTAGCAAAGGGGAAGAGAAAGGACAGCAATGAAGGACATCCAACTTTTGTGTTATTCTTTATTACAAGAACAAAACAAGCTTTATTTGAGAAATTGTGTTTTTCCCATTGTGTTCCTGGCAAGCAGAAACCAAAAAGTGGTAGTGTACAGTTCAATTATTTTGGTATACTATTCACAACTTTGAACAGTAAATACTAAAATAATGACTTACTGCACAGCACTGAGCCAAACAATTTACAATACCATAAGACCAAAATTCCAACATTCCAAAGGTTGTACAATTCAGAACAAAACCCCAATTGCATCTAGCATCAAGGCATGAACTCATTGCATGTTCAGCTGTTTCTTTGTTTTTTTGTTTTTTTTCCCCCATGACTAACTGGCCAGGTGCTATACATTTCGTCAGTTATTATCAAAACATTTGTTGTTTTAAATTTTTATATTGAATTGTGAATTTTTTTTAATAATTTTTTTTTTTTTTTTTTACACGTATGACAGTTAATGTTAAAGCCACAACTTTAATTGCACCCTTTTTCTCATTTGGCTGATTGTTTGTAGAGTATTTTAGTGTGTTCATATATTAAAATCACAGTGATTTATAGTAGACAGTCAAACACAGGCACATATGGATTGACTGCACCATCTGTGATCTCATTTAAAACATTACCTGTTCAGTTAATAAACGCTTTACACTGGCTAGAGTTTGACCAATGAACAGTTTTTTTCCCCATTTGTTCCTATGGGAAGAATAGTTCGTGACTCTTTGGTGTGGTACAGCGAAGGCCGTCATCCTCCCTGGAGCACCTTTAGCTACTCATCTGTGGCTGACCTTGCACTGGTGTGTTGGATGTTTCTTTACACATCAGAGACGCTGACTCGTATGTTTGTATGCGCAAGTTTGGGCCATTTTGCTGCTCTGCGATGTGACAGCGCCTCCACAGTTTGAGTCACGTCGGCATTATCCGATCCCTGCATCTACAAATATCCCCAGTTTGATTTCAGTCACATATGTAAGACATCTTTGGGACTTTCTGTGAGCCGAAACGTAGATAAGATTGTTGGGAAATTATGCATTATCATGCGATCACACTACTGGCTCCCTGATGCGTATCATGCCACTGTGTTTGACTTTTAATTACCATGAATGTATGCTTTGTCTAAACATCTGCTCTTTCCTTTCTTGAGCAAAACCCTGAGGAATTTAATTTTCAACAGTTAAATAAACTCAGTGTTACAATCGAATTAGAACATTTCAGGGATTATACTTATAACAAGACATGCATTTTTATAATGGATTGGAGCCACAACAGTCTAACAGTATAAGTAATGAAGTATAAGTAATGAAGTCTGCATTCTCAGTGAAAAAGAGGCTTCCATTCCACGTTTATATGCATAGAAGATTAAGTAATACATCAGTACTCCATCCATCCATTTTCTTCACCACTTATCCTCATCAGGGTCGCGGGCTGCTGGAGCCTATCCCAACTATCTTCGGACGGGAGGCGGGGTACACCCTGAACCGGTTGCCAGCCAATCACAGGGCACAAATAAACGAACAACCATTTGCGCACTCATTCACACCTACGGGGAACATAGACCCTTCAATCAACGTACCACGCATGTTTTTTGTGATGTGGGAGGAAACCGGAGTGCCCGGAGAAAACCCACCCAGGCACAGGGAGAACATGCAAACTCCACACAGGCGGGGCCGGGATTTGAACCCCGGTCCCCAGAACTGTGAGGCAGATGTGCTAACCAGTCGTTCACCATGCCGGCTACATCAGTACTCTATTCAGAAATTCCAGATCCCACTTTTAATGTTCTTGGACACTACATTCCAACCAAGTGTATACTCCTTGGGATATGAGCTCAGTGTTGAATGAAAAGGCTTCAGTTGGAATCCCACATTGGCTGGATAAAGGCTTTCACTGAACAAAAGTGACTCTTATTTATCATTAAAGTTGCTCTAAAGATCAAGGAACAGTGCAATAGAAAACACACTTGTTTTCTTTTTTACTATTATTATTTGTTGACATGCTCATAATGGATCTGACTGAAAAATGCAGTGAGTCAATAGCACATGTGATGTGGACATGCGGAGATGAGATTTAAAAAAACAAAAACAGACTTATTGTATTCCAGACTTCGGGTGATCCGCCAGCACAGCTGAGGTGTATTACATTCCCACTCAATGCTCTGATCGCAAACACCCTGTTAATAACTGCCGTGCAGTCCAGGATGGAATTTGCCTTTTGCTTGGGTGTTGTGACCATGAACACGATAAGTGCCTTAGAAAATGGATGGAGGGACTACTTGGAAATGATACACACCCTGTCTAAAGGCACTGAGTGAACACAAGATTCCTGGTTTTCCCCAGTACAACATCTCTGCTATACATTTATCTCTGCTACATTATTGTTTGTTACAGCAGCTGAGGGTTTACTCTTTAGGCCCTCTGTGGCACATCTGGAGGTTTCCACCAAGAGCAAACGTGGGACACACAGAGAAAGGAGAATCGTCTTGTATTCTTTTTGAAAGTTTTGGTTGAGTAGTCCGTATATGATGGCATTGAGGCAGCTGTTGAAGTACGCCATGAAGTAGCTGGTGACAAAGAGCCACTGGGGTATGTTGGGCGCAACTTTTACTGGGTTTATTGCCACTGCCAAGCCTATGAAGTTCAATGGTGCCCAGCACACAGCAAACAACACAAAAACCATAAACATAGTCAGGAAGTTCCTCACGTCGCTTGGTTTTAGTTTGGCCCCTTGCTCCGGTTTCACCCGGTGCTTCACTTGGATCACCCGCACCCATATCCTCAAGTAGCAGTAGGACACCACCAGCAGCGGGATCAGGAAGTGGATGACCACCACTGAAATGGTGTAGTACGAGCTAACCGTCTGGGCAAAGGTGCAGGAGTAGATGCGAGGATCGTACTGCAACGAACCCACAAAGAAGTTGGGCACCGTGGCGATTGCGGTGAAAGCCCAGGTGAGGCCCAGGTAGCAGCAGGTGTTCCTCAGGCTGAAGACGCGGTCATATTGCAGGCTGTGGCAGATGTAGCAGTAGCGGTTGATGGCAATAGCTGTGATGTTGAAGATGGAGCCGATGACGCTGATTCCCATGATGAAGGCACTCGCCTGGCAGTGCAGGTCCCCCATGATCCAGTTTTCGTGATAGATGGCTGTCAGGACCAAAGGGTAGGGGTACAGTGCCACCACCAGGTCAGCAACCGACAGACTCACCACAAAGATGTTGCCTGGAGAAACAGCGCATTGTTAAAAAACAGAACAAAAATAACCACAGCAGATGGCGCCCGATTCCTTCCAACTGTGACTCTAGAATCCCAACTGTGACTTCCTCTCATACAAGAGTCTATTTTGCTCTCTGAGGCTTGTTTTGTCTAAGAATTGGCCTAAAGGGATGGTGGTCTGGACTGATAGCAAACATCTTCAATTCAAACAACAGCAAATGTCCTTCATGTACCGTCCATAAACTGTCATAAATGCGTAAGAACAGTCCTGATCCGACTGGCATAAGCCGCGAATAAGTGCCACTTTGACTCTAACGTTCTCACAAACGTTCTTTGACAACGCATTGGTAGCTCTGTTTCTTCAGCATGCGTCTTCAATTCTGAATAAAAGTCTGTCTTGATGTCTTGGACCATAAACTCCTGAAACTGTGTGAGAAAGTCATAATCACCTGCGGATTAATCCTATGAAAGATTTTTACTTTCAATCGTTTCTTTTTATCAAAGCATTGTCTTAAAAAAGATGGTAAGCCTGGTCCATCACAAGGTTTCTTAAATCCAGAGTGAAAACCTGTCTGGGATTCAAATAAAAAACTCATGTAAATGTTTAAGGGCATCCAAGAACATTGTTTCTCACATACACAAGGGTTGTTGGGTCATTTTAACAAAGCATTGTCTTAAAAATATGGTATTGCTGGTCCCATGAAACATTTCCTGACTCCAGAAGCCAAAGAAGTTCTCGATTAACTCCTGAAAACATATTCATGGACTCCTGTCGATGAACCTCACATTAAAGGCCCACCTTCTGAAGATCACATTTTGTAAAAAGAAAATGTTTCAAGTCATAAACATGATGTCATCAGTGGACACTTTCATTATATTATGTAAAGTTAAATGGTGGGCAAAATAGCAGTTTAAAGACCAAGTTAGGATTTCGATTGTGATCGCAAATAGCTTATCCTGATGAAAGTGTTTCCTTCTTTGCTTTGATATGGACTGAATTCATATGAGAGAAAAGAGTGTGTCTTGAATTTAGATAAATTTCTTAATTAGTATTTTCAGTAATTTTAAAGACTACTGAAAAAGACTACTGAAAAGCACGTCTGCCTCAAATTTCTGAAGTACGGTCAGCTCTGACCTTCCTGTGTTGAGTATAGATTTATATATATATATATATATATTTTTTTTTTTTTAATTTAACATTTATTTATTCAGGCAAGACAAATGGGAATAGAGTCTCATTTGCAATGCTGACCTGGCTACAGACAGAATAGCAAAACAAAGCAAAATAAAAGACATACACAGTATATGTTCTTTCTGTGCTTGTGTGGGTTTTATCCAGGTACTGGTTTCTTCCTACATTTCACAAACACTTTTCCAAATGTGTGAATGGTTGTTTGTCTATATTTATGGGGAGAGATTTGTCTCAAAATTATTTACACAAATATATCTGCGATTTACAACACGTGTGTAAATCACGGATATATTTGTGGATCTGAAAGACGTGTAAATCGCAGATATATTTGTGGATCCGAAAAATTTGTAAATCGTGTATATACAGTGTATTTGGGTAAAAGAAATTCAGACAAATGTCTCCCCAGATATACATTATCTACCACTAGTTACCAAACCAGGGTGCCCCTCTCTCCCAAAGTCAGCTGGGATAGGCTCCAGTTCACCCATGACCCTAATAATGAAAAGTAGCAGACAAAATGCATGGACAGATGAATTGTCAATTAACTGCTTTGGACTGAATGATTGGCTTGACCACAAAAAAACAGTGCAGAGCACAGACACGGCCTAGTGATCCTGAACACTCACTGAACACAGACTCATTTGATAAAAAAAAAATAATAATAATAATAAAAAATGCCAAAACTGTTCCACTCCAGTCCTGTAGAATGTGGAAATGCGGATTGCAAAGTGGGTGTCAACTGCCACAAACAGCAAGCTTTATTCACAGCTCTTTAAGGTGCAAGATTCATGGGCCTGACTTGGCCCAAATGCAAGCAGACTAACATATTGCTAAACGAATACTTATGTAAGTGCTGATTAGAAACAAACATTATTATGTATGTAAAGGCAGATTTTTGAAGCAGATTTTGAATTGGATGATTTCACTGCTTACGGAGCTGTACCTAATTCACTGGCAAATGTGTGTATATGTACACAGGCATATAAACAATACCAGAAATGCAATTTGTCATTTCCCAATACATACAGCACACACGTCTGGTTCGTCCGAGAATTACAGATTAAAGGCAGTCCTTTTTAATCTAGATTGTTTGTGTTTTCCCAATTCTCGTAGGCCTACAGTATCAGTATTTGTGAATAAATTGCACTGTAAGACAGAAAGACAGACACAACCACAAACACTAGCACACAAACATGGTTTGTGATTATGGTGTCGTAGTCTGCATTATTATCCTATCCTCCTGAGGTCAAAGCTAGAGGTTGCGTGACACTGGATCTTCTTGGAGGCATGAATAATAGAAAATGACATCTGATGTTGTTAGTGCAGCTGTTACTGGGCCAGGAAGATAAAATATAAATCATATTGTAATGTTGTGTCAGATTACATATTGTATCAGATAAAGGAGGTCATGCAATGGCGTCCAAATTGAATCTACAGTACTTGGGTGTTTCGGAAAAGCATTATCATTAGCCACTCTTTTTTCAACAAAGAATATGTCAGTTTTTTGGTCAATGTATTCACTATCCCACTATCCATCCATCCATCCATTTTCTGAGCCGCTTCTCCTCACTAGGGTCGCGGGCGTGCTGGAGCCTATCCCAGCTGTCATCGGGCAGGAGGCGGGGTACACCCTGAACTGGTTGCCAGCCAATCGCAGGGCACATAGAAACAAACAACCATTCGCACTCACAGTCATGCCTACGGGCAATTTAGAGTATTTAAAAAATAATCTCAATCAATTATTAAATTATTAATTATTATCAAGTCAGACAAAAGGAATTGGAAAACAGTGTTAATTGTAGATAGTGTGTGATTTGATTGACAACAGGTTGGCTCGTCAAAGCCTGTGATGATCCAATCACCCTTTATTAATCTACCTTTAATTCTACATATGTACTTTATTAGCTCACTCAGTGGCATTTTCATTTTCAAGTACAAAATAATGGTGGGGCATCAACCACTTAGGCAACCAGGAAAAGTACAATATTCTCTCTTCCTGTCAGTTTTTGTTTTTACATTCAATATCTCGGTGCTAAACCAGCAATCACACCCATAATCTCTTGTTAGGTGTCTTGAAAGGTGCTATAAAAATTGAAGTTATTATATTATTAAAACAATATTTCCTCTGCAACTTGGGTAGAGGCTGTAGAAGCTTGTCAATAGAGGGCGCTAGACAAAAATTAAAAATTAAATGAAAATGAAATACCGCAATGTCTCGTGTATAATACGCTATCGAGTATAATGCGCACCCCCAAAATTTAGTCCAAAAATTAAAGTTGAAAGTTTGTTTGCTCAAGCTGAGTTCTGACTACACGAGTGACTTGTCCTATGTGGCCCGACGATTTGTTCCGAGAAATTGACAAATAGTGTGACAGAGCGCCTTTAAATGCCTGTCAGTCCCTGACTGTCTCTCTCTCTCTCTCTCTCTCTCTCTTTCTCTCTTTTGCGATGCTGTGAGTGCGCATCATGCGCTCGTTCTTCCTGCGAAGCCAAGCTCCGGTTAACCCCGCAGACCAGCACTTATGTCCCACGGTCCTGCATGCCCACACACTGTTTCCCTGCTGCCTGAACCCTTTCTTTTTTATCCGCCTTCCCGAAGACCTGTGCCATCCACCACCATGCACTTGGCACGCGATGATCGGGTGGGGACTGATTGGTGTCATACTTGTACTGTGGCTACTCAGCCGGTCCAAGACACAGAACAAAATTTTTGACATGATGTCTGGTATCTATACTTTTTGTTTCAGGTTGATAGATATTACTGGCTGCACGCTTACACAACACTGCATACACTTTTGTTTGATACATGTCATTACAGATACATATCCAGATCTCCTAAACATATTACGCGTAGTCGCACCGACACAACAAACCCACAAATTATCAACACAGGGTACGTTGGGAAGTTCTCTGTATCCCGAAACCTTCGGAAACTTGGGGCGTTGCTGGAGTGTGCCGTTCGATACAAGCAGAATAGACACATTCAATATGCCGGATGTACTAACGTATCCCTGCCAATACCCAACACGTTCATTAGTAAAGTTATAGAAAATGGAGCATGCGCTGTCTCTGAGTACCGCAATCTCAGAGCGCGGTGAGCACGTCAGACTGAAGTTACGAGCGTAACCAGACACCGAGGCAAAGCTAGGATTGGTCCGAGACTGCACGACTGCACAAAAGACTATGACGAATGCTTTCACGGTCTCTTCGGCACGCTGTTTTGTGGCATGTGCGGGAGAGCCCAACGCTGAACATTCACCCACTTTGTTTGACTCTGTATTTTCAAACATTTTGTCGAACTTTTCAAACAGCCAAATCATTGAAGAATCACCTCGATCAGAATAAACGAACCGGGTAATAGAGGTTTGAACAGTTGGCATGCTTAACCCGGGTCGAGACTTTTCTTTCTCTCTTTTTTTTTTTTTTTTTACCTCTAACAAGATAATTACCACAAATCACTGTAAATATAAGTTAAGTGTTAGTAATTTATTTCTCTGTGTAACTGTTGTATGAAACATGCACATTTTGTTAAGTTGTTCTTGTTTAAGTCTAAAAATGTTTCAGCTAGCGGCTGGAGACCTTGTGAGTAGTGTTGTTACTGTTGTCACCCATATTTTTGCTTTAAGGTTAGTGTGCCTATTTTCTGGAAGAGCCTTCTTCTTTCTTTTGCACCATGAAGCTATGCGATTTTTGTCAGTCGTTGCAGCCAGCTGACTGTGTCTAAATTGGGGTTGGTTAAGTCCAGGGCTGCATCTTCCAGTGGGCGGATGATGTGGTGCGTGTCTGGTCAGCAGGGCCACACACTATAAGCCTTGGAAATGTGTCATCCATCCATCCATCCATTTTCTGTACTGCTTATCCTCACTAGGGTCGCGGGCGTGCTGGAGCCTATAGGCTTCGTTATACTCGCGCAGGCGGTGACCGCGCTGACGACACTGCGGCTATTCCGCGTGCAGTTTGCCTTTATACTCGAGCGTAACCCACGCGCGCAGTTTTGAAAATGTACTGCAGTTCTCTTCCAAGTCGGGGGTGTCGCTACGGCCGGTATTGTCTAGGACGCCACATGTGTGGAGTTTCCTCTGTATTTTTTGGACATTTCCGGTAGCCGTTTTCTACTTTCCTTTCCGTAACAAGAAACAAAGCAACAACAATGGCGACCGTGGATCAGTGTCTACTAGAACAAATGGACCTAGATGACCAGATGATACGTTTAATTATGCTGCAAAATCGATCAAGAAGGCGGCGGCGGTGGTTTGTGGAACCGAGAGTAGCACTGTGTCAGCAAGGGTAAATTAAAAAGGTAGAAATGCTTTTCAGAATTCAAATGTCATGTAATAATCTACTTTAACAAAATAATGGAATTATATTGTTAATGATGTTGGAATGCTCCCACACATTAATAATAATAATAATGAGAAAAACACCACTGGGTAGAGTAGTAGTGTATATTTGTTCATGTACATCTACATTTGATGGCTATTTTGGGCCCCATTTTTCCCTAATACAAATGTAATGAAAACATTTGTTTTTTCCACAGATGGGCCTCAGCCTTGTTGAAATAAAAATAAACGGATTTGTTCTTACTTCTCAAGTCAGCTCACTGGGCAAACCTGTCAGTTTGTGTTTGTGACGCTGAACTCGCTGTGCCCATTTGTCATTATGCAGGGATTTGAATTCTGGCTGACATGCTGCAAACCAGTGCTTGCGTCTGCAGTGTCTGGGCGGGCCGGGCTACAGACTGAACTCTGGCAATCGCTCCTCCTTATTGCCAAGAGGATGAGGTAAGGACTAAAACACAGCTGGAGTATAGTGGCTATTTATTTCTACATGATCTCCATCACTGTTCTTGAAAAGACTATATATAGTAATTCAACCTGCAAACAACAGGTTAATCATCAGCAGCATCGTATTGACAATGAGTAGTAAAAGGAATGAGTGTCTCTCTGTCATTGTCACTACAACAGACTGTGATAGACCAGCCTTTCCTGTTGTGTTCACGCTAGTGCTAATGTACAAATATGAAAGAGTCAGTTATGTTTTAGTAAATATCTTGTATAATATGTTATTTCTTATCATCACATAAAATCTGAGCAACTTTAAATGCACTGTCCGTGTAAAGTTAAAATAAATGTCTTGTACATTTGATACACCACAGTAAACAGTGTTGTTAACAAAAATGCCAAATTCAATGGTTAAAAATCTCTCAATAAGCATATAAAATGAGGCTTCAAAATGATGAAAAATTAAGCCTTTCTCTCAGCTCTGGAACACTATAAGCGTGTCCGCTGAATGTGCTGAATCCGCCCCCGTTCTTTGGTCAGCTGTCAATCACGCGCTAATAGGATTTCCATATAGTTTCTAGGCAGGAAACGCCCCACTGCAACTTGATTAGCTCCTGCGTCGCGGGAAGGGGAGGCTACTCAGGTGCAACGAGATGACCATCCCAAACGTATCACATTTGTATGAAATAAAAACAAAGAAGTTTGTTATGGTAAGGTTTAGGGCTAGGGTTGAGGCTTAAAGCAGTTTAAGATTTGTTATGGTTAGAATTAGGGTGGGTTAGGGTTAGTGGGAAACATTTTAATACCGCCACACTTAAGTCACATATTTAGTTTCCTGTCTTGAAGCAGTTCGAAGAGTTCTACAGGGATACAACAGCTAATCATGGTGCAGCAGCGCATGTCCTGGCGTTAGACTAGCTGCGCCAAAAGATAGATGTGGTCTCAGAAGGCGTAAATTTAGTTTGACATTCTGCCACCAAATTGTCAATGCGTCAGTCAGCACGTCAAAGAATAAGAATCAGAATCATCATTATTTCCCAAGTATGTCCAAAATATCTCCAAAATTCAGTAGTACAGTGTTGTCTTTGTACTTTTTCAAACATGTTGAATGTATTGAGAAACAAATCTCTGAATTCACTTACCTTGTCTTTAATTCAAGTGTGTATCACTACACATAAACGTGACACTGCCCTCTATAAGTTGGGTCACATCCTTTACTTCTCCCCTTTTACTGTTGATCGTCATGGGAGAGGTAAATTCCTTTACAGCCGGAGAAATGTATATTGTTTCTTTTCATTTACACGTTTATTTGAGTGACCAAACATATTCCAGTGCTGTTTAATATGTGCTGACTTTGTCAGGTAGACAAAATAAAGTTCAACTCCGAAGCAACACTGCTGTGCGTCATTACAACCATACACAACACAGAGAGTCGAAAACCAGCTGGTTACAAAACACTAAAATAATCCGGTAATGTTGATGTCATCAGTACATCTATCCATCCATTTTCTATACCGTTTGTGACAGAGGTGGTAACCACTCCATCACAATGCTGCCTTTTCATCATATGATATTGTAAAAGGTTACAATAACATTATTAACTTAACCTCTTAATCCTCTGAACAAGTATTTCCTCTCTTTTCCACAACTCGCCTCAGTTTGGAGCAGTCAGTTTTCCACTTCTAAATATAATCATAAAAAATTGAAAAAAAAAAAAAAAACATGAGTGCATGAGTCAGAAGATGCTAACAAACAAGAACAATGAAGTCGCAGTTCTCTGCATGTGGCTGTTGGAAGAAACTGAGGGCACAGAGGTCTCAGGTTCAAATCTCAGCTCTTGCCTTCCCGTGTGGAGTGTGTCCTCATTCAGTTCATGATTCATTCCTGATGTTCACGTTCACTAAACATGTTCACCGAAGGACGATGCTTTGTTGTTGTCACATCTGTGCAGCAAGCTCAACTACTGCACATATCCTTCTGTGTCCCCTCTACATCCATCCAGTATGTCTGAATTCCACTGTGGTAGACTGTGTCGTTGACACCAGCAGCCGCACTTCCTGCTCACCCACCTTACAGTTATTTATTTATTTGTTATTTGTCAACCTTTATTTGTTTCCTCACTAGTGTCGCAGGCGTGCTTGGAGCCTATCCCAACTAACTCAGGCTGAGAGGCAGAGTACACTCTGAACTGGTGCCTAGCCAATTGCAGGGCACATAGACTATAGACAAGCAACCATTCACACTCACATTCATACCTGCGGAAAATTTTGTCTTCAATCAACCTACCACGCATCTTTTTGGGATATGGGAGGAAACCCACGCAGGCAAGGGGCAGAACATGCGAACTCCACACAGGAGAGGGCGGATGTGAACCCAGGTCCCCAGAACTGTGTGTGTGTGTGTTTGTATGTGTATATATATTCATTTGTCAAACAGCTTCTTTCCTTCACTTGTGTCCTTACCACCATCTCTTGTTGTCTAATGAGTCGGTCTGTACATTGTGTGTTCATTTCTTCTAGCTAATGATGTGACTTTTCATGTTGACTGTGATCCTGGCCAGGATTTGTCCCCTTTTTATTTTTATTTAAAAAAAAAAGTTTTGAAGACCACATGATTGTTATGCACCACAGGATCTCTTTTATTTGTCACAAACAATATGTCTGTATGTATACAAGAATCAAACAAACAGCAGTGAGCCATACGTTTGCATGATATGGTTGTCAGCTCTGTACAAAAGGTCTATAACACTTTCAGAAATATAACGTGACTCATTTCTTCCCTTCCAGCCTACAAGCTTGCATGCAGGCATAAAAATAGATTCAATATGTCGGCATATTTAATGCACATTGTGTCATTTATACAACACTGCTAAAAGACACAAAAACAAAGCAACAATTGACAGAGGGGAAAAAATAAACACATCGAGAGACAAGTTGCATGGCTGCACATGAATCTCCAGTTGCTCTGGTTTTATATTCGTCCCTCAGACTCTTGGTCTCACCTCACACCGAGGAGCATTCATTTAATATGACTGAATGCCAGCACCACCTTACATTTACTCCTGCCAGAGTGCATTGAGTAAGAATCAGTCCCACACTTACTGCACAAAAGTCAGTTATGCAAACCCACTTCATCACCATAGACCCATAGTTTACTTCTGCAGCATATTACATGTTGGTCAAAATTGGTGTACTTCTACATAGGCTTCAAAAGAAGCAATACCGATGTATGGGGTCCTCAGTCTTCATAGTCCCGACATATGACATTGATGATCTAGCTTGTGCAGCCACGTTGTCACGCAACACAAAAAGGCACACTCAGTTTCAACCATACCTACTGTTTTTCATTTGATTGTTTTATATTTATGGCCTAGAAATCTTACAGTCATACAAACATTTACTGTGACTTTGCTACTGCATTTGCGTAGGTTAGTTATGGACAGAGGTGGGTAGTAAAGGGATGCATTTACTGCGTTACATTTTCTCAAGTAACATTTGCGATGAACTGTACTTGTCAGAGTATGTTAAATGCACCGTACTTTTTACTTTTACTTGAGTAGTTATGTGAAGAAGGATCAATACATTTACTCCGTTCCAATGACCGACATGCTGGTCGCTACTTTTATTTATCCATTCTTGCTTGTGCGCGTCTATTTATAGAGTCCATCTTCGACTTCCACATAGGGCGCCCGTTGCGCCAATCAAACGGAATCACTTATATCATTTGACTCCAATTCACCAATCAGGCGACACAAGGCAGTCACATGACCTTTGCGAGTCAATCAAAATGACTCATTTTTTGGGGGGGGGACAGCTGCGCGACTGTTTATTTTACACACTCCAGAAAACAACAGCTTTATCATGCAGCTCTTAAATTGTGACTGCACAAACTTAGATATGTCATCCCACTTCTAACTTGAGAAAACACCTTGCAGTCAGTTGCATATGTTTCTATTGTTGTATTGGCAACATTAGCACTATCCCTATGGTGTCGCACACGCACACACAATCACTAAGTCTGTTCAGCAAACCGCTTCTCCATGAAGTTATTTAAGCGAATAAAGCAATCTATGTTTCTGTAGGACCCAATGCATGTGTTGTTGGTTTTTGGGCAGTTAAAAATGGAAATGGTGGCAGTCCCATATATTATTATTTTTTTTAATTTTATTTGATGTTCATGCTCTGATTTACAAAATAATAATAATCAGACGTTACTCACAAGTTACTCTTTACTTAAGTAGTTTTTTCATTGAATACTTTCTTACTCTTACTTTTACTTGAGTCATATTATTCTAAAGTAATAGTACTCTTACTTGAATACAATATTTGGCTACTCTACCCACCTCTTGTTATGGACTACGATGTGTTCTAACTTGCGTCGATGCCACAGGAACGGAACACATATATTGTAATAACATTATTTTTGGAGTTATAACTAAAATTTGAAGCAGCAGAAGTACACAATTTTGGGGGAACTATGCCTCTAAAGTTGCACAAAAATACACAGTTCAAACTGGCGAGACCTGAGTCATTTTAGTGAACGGAGCATTAACTCTGGATGAGCGTTTCTCTCTTTCTGTGGCATTTTGCAATATCTCATCCAAAAAAAAAAAAAAAGGGGGGTAAACATTGTCCCTCAGTGTTTTTATGCCAGTATGACAGGGGTGGGAAATGTTACTTCAGGCATTGCCTGTACAGTTAATCAAAGTTTTATGATGGCTATGGAAACATTCTACACACATTATTTAATATGGGGAAAAAATATAGTAGGCCATTGAGGTTTCTTGCACCATATTTTATGGGAGTTAGATATTCATTCATTCATTTTCCGTACCACTTATCCTCACTAGGGTCGCGGGCTTGCTGGAGCCTATCCCAGCCATCTTCGGGCGGCACATCTAAACAAGCGACCAATCAAAATCAGAATCATCTTTATTTGCCAAGTGTGTCAATAACATACAAGGAATTTGTCTCGGGTAGTTGGAGCCGCTCTAGTATGACAGCAGACAGTCAATTGACAGAGAATACTTTTGAGATATAAAGACATTAAAAAATTTTTAAAAAAACTGTCAATGAGCAATAAAAGGTTGCAAGTAATCTGGTCATGTCGGTACAATTTTATTTATTTATTTATTTATTTTTGACAATTGAGGAAAAAGATGCAGAGTCCTCTAGCAATTAGAGCAGTTTGAAATGACAAATAGAACAATAGTCCGGTGCAATGACCATTGTGCAAAGGGCGCCGAGACTTCAAGAAATGTATGCAGTTTAAAGTGACTAGTAGTGCGATGTCGATTATGCAAATGTTGCAGATGCTACTCAGGCACATGAGTTGCCAGTATTGGTCAACAACAGTTATGCAAATAATGCAGCGTGGCGAGACTACTACAGTGAGTGCACGAGTAATGTATAATTGGCCCGACAGAAAAGTAACAACAAACTCAAGACAAAGAATTGGCAGCATGTTGCAATGGAATTGTAAGTTAACTGTTAAAGAAGTTAATGGCAAGAGGGAAGAAGCTTACTTACATTCATGGGCAGTTTAGAGTCGTCAATTAACCTACACGCATGTTTTTGGGATGTGGAAGGAAACCGGAGTACCCGGTGAAAACCCACGAAGCCACGAGGAGAACATGGAAACTCCACACAGGCGGGGCCGGATTTGAACCTGAGTCCTCAAAACTGTGAGGCAGATGTGCTAACCAGTCTTCCACCGTGCCGCCAGTTGGATATTCTGTGTAACAAATAATGTTTGGCATCGTGACAGATTGTAGTTCATGGGTCCAACGCATCGGAATGGAAATTTGATGTTTCTTTAGAATAAAGTTGTTATAGTGTGTTAACTAGTCTAGTAAATGTTACCCATGCGACCATATACAGTATGTGGATGGAAAGCGAAAGCAGCGTAATGCAATTGTCGTTATCTTTTCTGGTGTGATTTAATGTCATTATTCTAACGTTCTCCATGCTTACCACATTAGAAATACATAAAATGTCATCCTCTGTTTAGTTGCTAAATAATTATGACATGCTGTAAACAATGTGGCGCCCTAAGTGATATTCCCATAGGAGCCCGGCCTGGTTTGACTCATTTCAATGACTCCAATGACTTCAATGATCCAATGACTCAATTAACCCCCCCACCCCACACACACACACACACACACACACACACACACACGCACACCCTCAGGGACACCCCCGCTTTAGAGGTTTTATTTGTGACAACAGCAAGCGAGTTGTATTAGATGACTTTAAAAAAAAGTCCATGCCCAAATTGGCACGAAGCACAGTGTCTGACATGTCGGTTCTTTCCACCATCTGCTCCCTCTCCCCGTCCGTCTCTGAGCACTTTTTGTGAGTGTATTTTTAGTTTCTTTAACCCCACTGGAACACTCTAATCTTAACATACTGTTGGCGGTGCCACAGTGTCATTGTGCTCCCTATGCACTGTCACTTTGGAGCAGGGTCGGGTTGCCGATTAGGGCAACATAGGCAGATTCTAAGGGCGCCATGGCTTCAGGGGCTGTCACAAAAAATTGGGAAAAAAGTTTAATAAACTTTTATTATATTGAAACTCGTTATTTTATTATTAACATTTACAAATCTCATCCATGGCACCTAACCGTATGGTTGCCTTGGTAACGAGCTCTCTAGTTCTGTGTTTTTGCATTTTTCGTACTTACTTACTTACACAAGGGAAGACTTGCTAAACATTAGGGAGACTACTCCGGACTATCTTTCACCAAATTTTACAAAAAATGTTCTCGTAGTTACTCACCGGTGGAGTGGCCGTGATCTATGGCACATGGAGGCGACGCCACAAAAGGAAGCGAGCCGAAGTGCAGGTCCTCCGGAGGGAGGATTCCGAAAGCCGCTCCCATCGATTCACTTCGCAAATCTACGCTCTCTACCCAATAAAATGAATGAGCTTCATCATCTCACAAAGTAAAGACTTTGGACACACACAGAGACATGGCTATGTGGACGTGTTCCCGATGGCGCCGTAATTCTTTCGGGCTTCCAACTACCAGCTACACCGAGCGGACCGCGTCACGGAGCTATGAGGGAAAACAAAAGGAATATGCTTCTATATCAACGAAAAATGGTGTACCGACATCTCGGATCTCAACACACACTGCAGCCCGGACTTGGAGTCACTGTTTTTGAACTGTAAGTCATTCTACTCACCACATGATATCTCTTTCATCCACAAGTAAACGAACTTGAAAAAAAGTACAGAGATTCACCCCTCATTATTCTTGGGGACTTTAAAAAAGCTAAACTCAACCACGAACTCCCTGAATACAAACAGCACATTGACTGTCATACCAGGGAAAACAACATTCTAGACCACTGCTATACCATGCTAAATGACGCATACCGCGCTATCCCCCGTGCAGCACTGGGCTCATCTGATCACTGCTTAATTCACTTAATACCAACATACAGGGACTTAAATCTGCAAAGCCTATGGTGAAAACAGTGAAGAACAACCTGGAAACCTGGATGAATATTTGGACAGACTATCGCCCTAGAAATGCAAACAGCGCGCAAACAGGTCTGTGGATGACACAGTCAACATGGGACAGCACTTCATGCTAGTACACCTGGACGGCGTGGGGACCTACGTGAGGATCCTGTTCGTGGACTTCAGCTCTGCGTTCAACACCTTTCAATTCCTGAACTCCTCTCCTCCATACTTCTCCAGCTCAGCGTCTCGCCTGCCATCTGCTAGTGGATATACAGCTTCCCGACAGGCAGGACACAGCAGGTGAGGCTGGGGGACACCACCTCATCTACACGCACACCAGCACCGGGGCGCCCCAAAGATGTGTCCTCTCTTCGCTGTTCTTCTCCCTCTACATGAACAACTGCACCGCAACGCACCCGGCTGTTACTCATGCAGTTTGCAGATTAAACCAAAGTCATCAGCCTCATCAAAGAGGGTGGAAGACAAGTCTGCGTATCAACAGGAAGTGGAGAAGCTGGAGCTGAACACGCTCAAGACAGTAGAGATGATCATGGACTTCAGGAAGCATGCTTTGCCACAGCTGCCCCTCACGCTGTCCAACAACCCTGTGTCAACCGTCGAAACCTTCAAGTTCCTGGGAATTACAATCTCTCAGGACCCGAAGTGGGAGACCAACATCAACTCCATCCTCAAAAAGGCCCAGCAGAGGATGTACTTCCTGCGGCTTGGTACACTCGCCTGACTTTGGTGCAGGCAGCGTGGGTTCAGTTCCCACTCAGTGACGGCGTGTATGTGAGTGCGAATGGTTGTCCGTGTCTATATGTGCCCTGCGATGGACTGGCGTCCAGTTTAGGGTGTAGTCCGCCTTTTGCCCGAAGTCAGCTGGGATAGGCTCCAGCACACCCGCGTCTCTAGCGAGGATAAGCAGCTCAGAAAATGGATGGATGGATGTTGCCAGGTGTGCAGCACTCTTGGCAACCCACCACTGTTATGAGGCGGAGTGCGTAGGCCATGTAATGAAGCATGTATCATAGAGGGAGATCCTCAAGTGATTGCATTTGTTTAGATAAATCTGAAAAAGGAGAATAGTAACAAGCAAATAAAAAATAAGAGACAACAATGACGACATGATCTAACTTCATCAGTCATGATGAAACTACAGGTGCGTGCCATGTTCACATCGGATGTGTTTTGGGCGTTTCACGCGGCGTGATTATATAGAAAATCAATGCAGTTCCCGCGGATGGACGCAAATCCATGCATTTGACGCGGCGCGAGTGGGGGCGGGCACATTAAAATTTGCCTCCTTCGCCCATCGACTTGAAGCTGGGAGAGTTGAATTACAACCCGCATTTGCATCGTGACAGCCAAGCCGCATTGAGAATGGACTATGTCACACACAGCGTCCTGTGCAGTTGTTGAGTATAGGAAAATGGATGAGAAAATAATCATTGCTTTGGACAATCGGAGCTGTACAATACAGCTCTGCACCATTTGCACAATTGACATTGTTCCAAGCGGCACGGTGAACGATTGGTTAGCACATCTGCCTCACAGTTCTGAGGACCGGGGTTCAAATCCCGGTCCCGCCTGTGTAGGACACATTGCGGTGATGGGGACAAGGATAATTTTACGAATTATACAATAGTATGCTCATCTAGAAAATGGAGTGGTAATAATTTCTAAGTCTTCAGATTTAATTTTAAAGTGCAATACTATATCAGTCCCAAATAGTTTTGTGCCTTAAAATACAATCACTGTGCTCAGTTATTATGCACACATGTAGATGACAAATTGAAGCAAAATAAGAAAACTGAGGGGTTTTATCTAACATTTTAAAAATGTCATTCAAGCAAAATGTTTTTCTAATGTACTTGTGCTCTTTTAAATAAAAACAAAAGAAAAATATAGTGTGTTTTTTTAATATTAAGTACTGTATGCTTGTTGTGGTCTGGGCCCTTTCACATCTAATTCAGCTCTATGTGGCCCCTGATCTTTTGACACCCCTGCTGTAGGCACCCAAAATAAAATGCATTACTGATATAATTAATAAATATGAACTTTACAAACTGCGTTGTATAATTATTAGTTTTTTCCATTTCATACAGGTAAGAGGAAATGGAAAAGGAGCGGAGGAAATGAGCAAGTCATGGAAGAATATCTCATCAAATCAAATCCTCCACATCCACCAAACCCCCACCCCCCCCATGATACGCTTTTTATGACGAGCATGATTCCTTGCTTGAAAGGACTGCCACCTGAGAGAAATGAATATAATATGTTAAATTTCAATTTCACAAATTACTTTTTGAACAGAGCACGTTTACTCTATATTTGAAACATTGGGATCAATAAATGTCCAGGTCTCAGTCTTTTCCTGGAAGGAATCGTGAATCATTTTATTGATTTTAGAATCAGCTTTTTTCTGTGTTTTTTAAAATGGAATAAATCCACTTTTACTTTAATTTTTTGTCTTTTACCTTTTTTGGACAAAAATACAGTTAAAACTTACATACACAACCTTGTTCCTTACGTTATGTCATGGTGTCAGATTTATGTCGAAATTTTTCTGCAGTGCATAAAAACGTTAGGTTTGGTTACCTGCTAAATGCAGTCCAACAGTTTTATACAGTATTGCTATTCCAAAAGTGAAGCTTTGTTGCCTAACAATACAATATAATCAATAAAATACAAAATATCCATCCATTCTCAACACCACTTATCCTGTTCAGGGTCGTCCGGCGCTGGAGCCTATCCCAGCTGACTTCGGGCGAAAGGCGGACTACACCCTGAACTGGTCACCAGTCACAAATTGCTTGTGTTTTAACATACTTAGTCAATGAAGATGATTATGATTATGAAAATGGTGCAAAATACGGAGACTGAAACTCAAAACTATACCATTTAATAAAAACTATGAATGTTTGTGCGTTTGCATAGACTTGTCTATACAGATTCTGCCCTGAGTGTGTCGACCCGTCATTGCAGTCTTACGCAAGTGTGCCCGGCCCGCCATATTTGATGTGGCAGATCTGCCCGTAAACTAATGCAAGGTAATGAACTGAACTTCATAAAGCAACAATCTACTAAGTGTGGTGTGGAGTAAAATGGTAGCTGTTTGCTTTCAGTGCATGTCCTACGTGCCTTTGAACAAGACACCAAAAAACCACCAAACCGCAACTACTCAACCTGACCTGCACCACCACCAAACTCCTAACATTAGGTCCAGTTCCGCTGTAGCCACTTCTATCCTGCACTCATCCGTAGCCAAACACATTTTTGTATGTCGCCGTCTTGATACTGTCATACTGCATAACACAAACAGCCAAACTCGCATGCATTAGAGTCTTCAATTAAACACAGGTTACTCCATGCAGCCCGGTTCCTAACTCATTGTTGTTATGAGGTGACAGAGTGCTAAACAATCTCCATTGTACTGCGACTCCTGTATCAGACAAGCCGCTTCTTAAGAGGAGATGAGCTCAACATCTAAAGAGAACTTGTACAGCTTTGTTCCGGGACTTTGCTTTCTTTGAAAGAAGAAAATTAAACATTCATTTGACAAAAGCAATGCTATAAATGGGTTGTTAAGAGCAGAGATTGTTGTGCACTGATAGTGCTACACAATACATTCACTTCAGAGACCCACGGCGTTCTTGTCTGAGGCCATCCAACTATTCGATAATCAAATTGTTCCTCTTGGTGGAATACTTCTTGCCAACTAGCTTTTAGCGCGTGAATTCAGGCACATCTTGTTATGTAATGTATTTGAAACTGTAAAAGCTCATTATTCCAAGCACTCTCTGACCAACCATACCACCGCATAGTTCTCATGTGCTCATTAGCATCACTGTGACCCCCAGACTCTTAGACTCTTGGTCATTAGTTTGCTCACAAGACTTTACAACCTTCACTGAGATGGCAAGGTACAAAGGGCCTAGTTTTTTCTGTATATAACCTTTAAATTAAAAGCTGCATCATAACAAATATGCAAAGACATAAAAACGTGATAGGTTGCATGGGTTTTGTCCAGATACTTGGCTTTAGTTAATTGAAGATTAAATTGTTAAGTGTCAGTGATTGTTTATATGTGCCCTGTGATTGGCTGGGATCAGTTGAAGGTTCAGAGGTCAGCTGGGATAGGCTCCAGCTCACCCATGACACTAATGAGGACAAGGGGTATAGCAAATGGATGGATGAATGTTGTCCCATTGGTAAGGAACGTACATTTGGGGAATGTGCAGCACAACTGTGTATACAGAGTATGTACCCATGTAAAATGTTGTCTGCTAATGCCAAGTAGCTTATTCTGAAAAAAATTAGGCTTGTCATCATTGAAGGCAATAGCGTGTCAATGGAAAGACAGATGGAGATTGCAATCTGTGGTAATCCCATATCTCCACAGTCAGGGACTGAACTAGAGCCTTAAAATGTCTGCATACACTTTCACTGTTTATCAGGGGCTGCCTCAGGAATTTGGGAGAAGAAAGAAAGGTGCAGCCTTCCAACCAAGAGTATACACTCAGACGTGCTGATTGTGTTAGAGGCAACAACATAAACGTTGGCTGACTTGTAACGACTTCTGGTTGAGGAGTTGACTGCCATTCCACAGCGATGTGTGACCGACCAGCATGAAGAGGGGACGCCAAGCTATAGTGGCTGCGTAAGATTTTACCACACACCCGTGATTGTCAAAAGATTCAGTTGTAACATTTCCATTGATACTGATAAGGCTATTCTAAAAAAACAACTGACAAAAGTCAGTAGCAACAACAGACTTAAGTTGTTTGGCATGAACTGTGAAGAGTTGGCAAATCTTACATGAGTGCAACGCACTTCCTCATTTGTGGTAGTCATTCTACAAATGCATGTTTTTACAAATGGCGTTTCATTTAAAAGACAAATGAACAGACTGTCCAATGGTATAAGATTTGTTGGTGGGAGCCATTCACACAAAAAAATTAAAATACCGCAATTTCTCGTGTATAATGCGCCCCCATGTATAATACCACCCCCAAAGTTGACCTCAAAATTCTGGAAAACCCTTCTACCTATGTATAGTGCATTTTTACAATGCATGATTTTGCTTCTACCCATGTGCTCAAAACATGGAAGTATTATCTGTATTTTTTTTTTTTTCAAAGAATTATTCTGAAGTTAAGCATTTGAACATGCACTTCATTTGAACACGTAATCCTTTCTCGAAGGTAGGAAAAATAGCATTAACGTGACTGTAATAAACATCTTCCTCACCTTCACGCTGCTCCTGGAACCCTTCAAGTGTATGGCATGATGTGTGTAGTGATACAACAGTCCCTCACCTTGGCAGCTCATGAACCACTACAGGGCCTCATACAGGGAGGGATGTGATTTATCAGGGATGGTGCACCAAGGATAAAGCCAAATGGAGGGAAGGGGGTGTTATTTATGGAGAGATGTGACCGAAGACAGGCAAGGCTGTCGAAACACCTATGGGGACTCACTTTAGATAACAGCCTGTCAAGCACTGTGACTTCTAAGTCATATTGAGTTTTTAAAAACAGGATTTAGGTGCAACTGAGCTGTATACTGCAAGCATTTAGTGTAGCTGATCCATTTGCCATGGAACTCAAACTGCCAGTGTCAACTAGTCAGATCAGCTATTGGAGCAATGTCATCATCTGGATTCATTGAGCATCAAACATTTTGTGTGCACAGAATAAAAAAAAATGTTGCGTTTACATTATATGTATTTATCACAATATGGGCCTAATGTAGGATCTCCTTATATGTAAGATATTGTGCTTTCTTCCACACGCTTATTGGAAGGCATCTAGACTGGCTTTCCTCTGATAACCAGTCCCAAAGTTCACATTGTATTCCACTGTGAGATTCGAACCTGTGATCCTCCAGTCCACAAGCCAAGTCCTTATGGATTGGGCCACAGTCACAAATGTATTATAACAAGTAATCATAAAATTAACTTGGAATGCATGGCTGAAGTATCATGGCTGTAGAATTTTGAAAGCAAACTTTTATGGGAAATGAAGAAATGGACAACTATTGCGTATCCCACCAGACATTCAAGATTTCAGCTGCAAATACATTTCAGTCTATAATTATAACATGGGATGATGATGATTGTAAATGTAACTTAACTTTATTATATATATGATATAGAGCACTTAAAAAAAAACAACCGCAGCTGTTCCAAAGTGCTGTACATTTTTAGAGCAAACATAAAACAAGAAACGACATAAAAAATTTTATAAATTTAAATATACAAGACGCGCTCCCTTCACAATAGCAGTTGGCATACAGAGGTCCAGGGTGTTCTAACTACAGGGCATCACACTCCTCAGCCTTTCCTGGTAAGGTCTAGTCAGGGGTGCTGGAGAGGAGGGTCCGTCGGGAAGTCAAATCTCAGATTCAGGAGGAGCAGTGTGGTTTTCGTCCTGCCCGTGGAACAGTGAACCAGCTCGTCACCCTCGGCAGGGTCCTCGAGGGTGCATGAGAGTTCGCCAACCAGTCTACATGTGTTTTGTGGACTTGGAGAATGTGTTTGACCGTGTCCCCCAGGGTGTCCTGTGGGGGGTGCTTCGGGAGTATGGGGTACCGAGCCCCCTGATACGGGCTGTTCGGTCCCCGTACAACCAGTGTCAGAGTTTGGTCCGCATTGCTGGCAATAAGTCAGACTCGTTTCTGATGAGGGTTGGACTCCGCCAAGGCTTCCCTTTGTCACCGATTCTGATCATAACTTTTATGGACAGAATTTCTAGGTGCAGCCGAGACGTAGAGGTGATCCGGTTTGCTGGCCTCAGTATTGCATCTTTGTTTTTGCAGATAAGGTGGTTCTGTTGGCTTCATCAAGCCGTGATCTCCAACTCTCACTGGAGCAGTTCGCAGCCGATGTGATTTTTCATGATTATTTCCATGTCTATAATGCATCCCACCAGACATTCTGTGTATTTCAGTGGCAATTTCAACATCCATCCATCCTCTATACTGCTGATCATAGCGATTAATAACTAGGAATTCATAGCTGCAGACAACTACATCATATCCCAACAGAAGTCTTCTGGAGTTTGGTCACAAATTTCCATCTACCTTTTTTCAATCGCGGTTATCCTTAGATGAGCTGGAGCCTATCCTAGCTGACTGCGCAAAAGGTGGGTTATACCCTGGACTGGTCGCCAGTCAATCACAGGGCACATACAGTATAGCAAACACAACCTTTCACACATATGGGCAATTCAGAGCCTTGACTGAACCTATATGCAATTTTTTTTTAGAATCTGGAAGTAAACTGGAGTACACAGAGAAACCCCACTCGAGAAGGAGGAGACCATGCAAACCTCACACAAGAAAACGAGCCGAAATTCAAAACAGTACTGAATTGTGTATGGATTATGTAACGCATGTGTAACGGTGGGCATCCTGCGCAGTCCAGCGCCGGTTGGCATCCGTTACACATGCACAAATACAACAATACAGTGGAAAAAAAAAAGAATTTCTTTTCTGCACTTTTGACAGATGAATAATTTTTTTTTTTTCTTTCTTTTTTTTTTTTTTTAATACATGAACTCACCACTTAAGGTTTGTTTCCACTGTCTCACCTGCATTCCTAAGCTTTTTATTCCTGTACACGGACAGGATGACGAGTACGTTGCCGAGGATGTCGACCACGATGGTAAATATCAGCACGCTGGCCAGCGCAGTGGACAGTCCGGCCGAGGCGCTCAGTCCCGTGCCGCTCTCATTCCGGGACAAACAAGTGGAGCCGTTCAGCCCCCTTGCCTCTAAATCCATCTCCCCTCAGGGCACGGCGACCATGGTGCAAGTGTTCCTCCCTCTTTTGAGTGGGGTAAATTAAAAAAAGAATACAAAAAAGAAGGCTTAACCAGAGGGAGTCTGCAACTTCCTGGTGGTCCGAATCCAAAAGAACGCTCCGACGTGTCTGGTGTTGGCGCGGCAGCAGCAGTAGTGAGAATTTGACTCCATTCAGGGAAATAAGTTGATAAACGAAGTGGTAGATAGTCAGAGGGGTCCGGCTGCTCCTCGTGTGTCCATTCCACGGTGCCAAGGGGTATTAATGCTTCCAGGGGGGCATGTGAGCCCTCCGGTGCGTAATGGAAGGATGCCAAGCTCACTCCGTTTTGGCTTTTTCACCCATCTCTATAATGGCTGCACTTGTGTTGACGCTCTCGAGGCACATGACTTGTGAGCGCCTTTCATGTCAAGTGTGCGCGTGTGTGGCGTGCCGTGCACCCGGAGCCACCCCTCCCCCCACCGCTGACATCCCGCAGATCAAGATGCTTTAAAAACATTTCCAGACTATTGATCGCAACATGCAACCGGGAAATGGCGCCCTCGTGTGTCCACAGGAGATTCTTACAAATCTCTCCCCGCCTAAATGAAACATTGCCTGAAAACTGAGTGGTTAAACGGTTTAATCCTGAGTAAATGCACCAAATTAATGACCACTTGCACAAACTTCAATCAAGCCTCAGCAAGAGAGTTATATTAAAAATAAATAAAAAAAATCTTCCTTTACCAGAGAACGCAAAAACACTCACACTCTTATCCTATAGGTTTATTTAGAAGACATCAACAACATTTCTAACACAAGACTATGTACAAATATTCTCTTCTAAAAGAATATACTTAACGAGGTTTGGCGCGAGGCAGAATAATAATTATCTTGGATCCTGTCA
Organism: Phycodurus eques; assembly: GCF_024500275.1. NCBI lineage: Eukaryota > Metazoa > Chordata > Actinopteri > Syngnathiformes > Syngnathidae > Phycodurus > Phycodurus eques. The sequence goes on from NC_084533.1 coordinate 14,971,966, forward strand.
ATAAACAGTACCCTTACTCTGGCCATATTTTGAGTTCAGCTGAATTTTTATTTGTTACCCTTTTAGCTGGAAATGGCACAGGAAAGTGGCAAAAACAGAAATCTGTGGTGCGAGGCAGCCTATTCATGAAAAAAAAACCTTTAAAAACCATTTGTCTGAGAGAAAGTTATGTCTCTGTTTTCTCAATACAATGATAACAAAAGTTCTAAAATACGAGTTTGAAACATTGTTCTCGATCATACTACAATTTACCAGGATCCTTTGTGGCTCCTCAAGTCGAGGAATCATAAACACTACACTGATTCAAAGAGACAACTTTCAGAATGTTTGGTTATTCTTCCATGCAGACTCGAAATGATAATGAAAGTGGGCCTTTATGACATTAATGTTCATTAACTTCAAAATAATTGGAAGCCAAAACATTCAATTTCCTCTCAGTTGTTAAACAGAAATACTAATAGAGGTTCAATGATGTGTGTGTGTGCGTGTGTGTGTGTGTGTATATATATATATATATATATATATATATATATATATATATATATGTGTGTGTGTGTGTGTTTAGTCTTTGTAGGAGTGAGAGCACTATAGCTATTATGTAGAAAGCTTTTCAATCACATAGCAGTTTCTAATCACTTCCCGGGAGAAAAGGGTTCTTCCAACCATGCTCCATAGTTCAGACATCCAAGGTGCTCTTCCATCCAACCAGTAAACTCTCTTCTTACTCACTGGGGGTCTGTCAGCCCATAGGTTTTGGAGTTCATCCCCAACTCCTTTGACAGCAAGATGCTGAACCACTGAACCATCAGTGTTTGAAGGAACTGTTCGTTTCATCTCATGACTATGTGCAACTGGATGAATGAAGTGCAAAAACATTTAAATAAAATACATCATACTGAGATACTGATTATTAAATGTATTAATATAGCAGATCGTTCACTGAAGAAGTTTTTCTACTTGAAGTTGGCTGTAACTTCAGCGGTCGTTGTCAAAACTGCAGCACCTACCCCGTAAGGATTTCTCATAAATTAAAGTCCCACTAAAGTAACTCAAAAAATGTCTTGTAAATTTGACACACCACAGAAAAGAATATTGTTAGCAAGCTGAATGAATAAAACAATCGCAAAGTATGTGAAATCAGGCTTCAAAATGGTCAAGAATTTAGACGTTTCAGCTTCCAGACGCTGTGGGCGTGTCGCTGAATGCTCTGAAAACCCGCCTCCCCGGAACTTTCAGCTGTCAATCAAATACACGCCTTCTGGGAGAGGACAATAGCTAGCCAGCGATGCACATTCCACACCTTCTCACAGGCTGCATAGACCCACTCTGTGGAGGCCAGGCAACATCTGAGCACCGCACCTGGACAATTTTTCCCTCCTTTGCAGGTCGTGCACCACAGTCCGCTTGGATGATTTTTTTTCACACTCGTCCTCCTCGCACCGTCACTTTGTGGCTGACAACTGTGAGGCTGACAACCCTAATGCCGTTGCGCCGGTCCTCTGGTGGCTACTCTAACTGTTGTTGGACTGGTGGGGGGTTGGATCCCATCCGGGACGCAACAAGCGTTGGGGCAGATGGGAGAGACACCATAGCCCAAATAACACAAAACATATTACACTTCAGCGAAGATTTATTTTTTTCGAGTAGTGGGCATAGTTTGATGGCTGTTTGCACCCGATACCCCTATAACTGGGCCAAGTTATCATGAATTAGAAAGCGGCAATTTCACCGAATGGCCACTGTATGGAGTAAGGGGGCTTGGTATTTATATAGTAGGGGAGGGGACTCATGTCAGAAAGTATATGCCCTAGCTTGCTTTCATCACAGGGCCAGTTTTTAGGGCTGCCCCAAAAATCCGTCCACCTGAGATGAGAAAAAAGTACTAAGCTATAGCTCAATAACTCAGTACTGCTGTATGCTGTTCGCTGTTCTTTGCATTTCAGTACTTATCTTCAAACATATTTAATGTATTTGGACATGAAAATGACTCTTTTTTCTTTAAAGTGTAGAGGCTTATCATTTATTATAGTCATATCAAGTTCAATTGCACATTACAATTTTATTATATGTTGACGCCGCCCAATGTTGGTACAGTGCTGCAGATGAGTTGCGCAAAATTTAAAGTCTCTTTACTTTGTGGAGCGTTGGATGATATATACATATATCATCCAATATATATATATATATATTCTTAATGAATACACTTTGAAAATACAGCATTGTTGGAGGGCAGGAATCCTTTCTACTGATAGGCAGACCACAATCTTGGCAGAGATGTTTGCTTTACTGAGTGCCTGATGCCTAATGTTACGAGTCCCATTTGCTCGTTTGAGTGCTTTACCCATCCGTCCATCCATTTTCTGAGCCGCTTCTCCTCACTAGGGTCGCGGGCGTGCTAGAGCCTATCCCAGCTATCATCGGGCAGGAGGCGGGGTACACCCTGAACTGGTTGCCAGCCAATCGCAGGGCACATACGAACAAACAACCATTCGCACTCACATTCACACCTACGGGCAATTTAGAGTCTCCAATGCATGCATGTTTTTGGGATGTGGGAGGAAACCGGAGTGCCCGGAGAAAACCCACGTAGGCACGGGGAGAACATGCAAACTCCACACAGGCGGGGCCGGGGATTGAACCCCGCTCCTCAGAACTGTGAGGCTGATGCTCTAACCAGTCGGTCACCGTGCCCGATGATAGCTGGAATAGGCTCCAGCACTCCCGCGACCCTGGGTGGGAGAAGCGACTCAGAAAATGGAAGGATGGATGGATGATTAGAAGTGAGAGAAGTTTAAATAACAAACCTGATACAATGCCATTTTTAATTTAGAACAAGGGTCACCAACATGATGCCCACAAGCACCAGGTAGCCCTCAAGGACCACATGAGTAGCCTGTCTTCCAGCTCTAAGAAAGGTTCACCGGTAATGATTGTGATTTTCTTGGAATGTTGTAGAACTGCTCGTTACATGTAAATACTTGGAGAGATTTATAGAATAAAAGATTTTCATATTGGATAAATATAGTGAGAAATCATTAACATCAGTCTTCACATTGATAAATATAATTATTTATGTATTTGTATAATATTTTACTTATTCAAATGTATTATTCCAGAAGAAATTGGCAGCCCTTTGCATTAATCCACTTATTCATTAAGTAGTTTTAAAAAAGGTTAGTGACCCCTCACCATTTAGAAAGTCAGTTGAGGCAGCAGTTCTACCAGTTTACAAGTAGCAACAAGTCACTCGTGCTCTTTGAACATCCACCACTAAACAAGCTGAAAAGAGCATCATCATCTCCTAGCGTAGTCGAGGGAATGGGTTTGGGCGAAGGACTGAATTTACGCAAGTGCGTGTAAAATGGCAAGACTGACAAGAACAGAAAAAGTGGGCAGAAATACAATATGTTAGTCATGCAATTAATTTGCGCATGGAAACATAATCACTGTCTTTGACGGAATGACAGACTTCTATGTTCTAGTTGTGTCCCAGGAAAAAGGAGAGACGAGAGTGCGTGCTTGCACTGACAAAGACATCTTTATTTTGAAAAGCCTAAAGACAGTGAAAGCGACACAGACCCACTAATCTCACACCAATCAACTCAAAAGGCACCACTGTTGAACAGTACACCAAGATTTCATGGCTCTTAAAAGCATCAAACAAGAACTGAGCATCACGATGTAGTTATTGAGGTCATGGTATTTTTTTTTTTTTTTTTTTGGGAAACCTTCAAAGAGCTTTCTTGATTTGAAAAATAGGACTTTAAAAACATTTATGGGAAAACAAAACAAAACAACATTGCTGCATAATCCTTAAGAAAAGCATTAAGCTTTAATTCACATGCCATTAATTTACGGTACAGCACATGCCTAGAAGGGAAGATTAAGTCTGTTGTCTGTCTTCATCCATACTGTATCTAATTAAAAGTAATTAATGATATTTGGCTGCACAATTAATTGATCATTTTCAATGCAAAAAAATATTTATACTTTTTCAAATTTTTTATTGTTATAGAATTCATGATATGCATCCTGGTGAGTCCAGACTCTGGTGTACTGACAATGGCCTCTAGGCCAGGCGACTTAACTGCTCTCCTTTGTGTTTTTTTGTTTTTTTTTCATTCCAGAAGAATGGTACCATATGTGGTGGGGGACATGCCTTTAAGTTGGAGCATAAATATTTGAGTTTTCCACACAAACACTGGCTTGTGCAGCCTAGTCCATAAAGGTTATGAACAGAATTGGTGACAAAGGGCAGCCTTGGCAGAGTACAACCCTCACCGGAAACGAGTCCGACTTACTGCCGGCAATGCGGACCAAACTCCGACTCCGGTCGTACAGGGACCGAACAGCCCGTATCAGGGGGTTCGGTACCCCATACTTCTGAAGCACCCCCCACAGGACTCCCCGAGTGACACGGTTGAACGCCTTCTCCAAGTCCACAAAACACATGTAGACTGGTTGGGCGAACTCCCATGCACCCTCGAGGACCCTGCCGAGGCTGTAGAGCTGGTCCACTGTTCCACGGCCAGGACAAAAACCACACTGTTCCTCCTGAATCTGAGATTCAACTTCCCGACGGACCCTCCTCTCCAGGGAGGCTGAGGAGTGTGATCCCCCTGTAGTTGGAACACACCCTCCGGTCCCCCTTCTTAAAAAGGGGGACCACAATCCCAGTCTGCCAATCCAGAGGCCCCGATGTCCATGCGATGTTGCAGAGGCGTGTCAACCAGGACAGCCCCACAACATCCAGAACCTTTTGGAACTCTGGGCGAATCTCACCCAGGTCCACAGAAGCGAATCTGGGCGAATCTCGCTCAGGCCCACAGAAGCCGGCGGCGTTTCTGCATGTTGTTGATAAATGGCTTTTGCTTTGCATAGTAGAGTTTCAAGTTACACTTACGGATGGAGCGCCCAACTGTATTTACTGACATTGGTTTTCTGAAGTGTTCCTGAGCCCATGTGGTGATATCCTTTACACATTGACGTCGGTTCTTGATGCAGTGCCGCCTGAGGGATCGAAGGTCACGGCAATCCAATGTTGGTTTTCGGTCTTGCCGCTTACATGCAGTGATTTCTCCAGATTCTCTGAACCTTTTGATATTATGGACCGTAGATGAAATCCCTAAATTCCGTGCAATTGTACGTGGAGGAACATTGTGCTTAAACTGTTCGACTATTTTCTCACACAGGTGTTCACAAAGAGGTGAACATCGCCCCATCTTTGCTTGTGAATGTCTGAGCTATTCAGGGAAGCTCCTTTTATACTCAATCATGGCACCCACCTGTTCCCAATTAGCCTGTTCACCTGTGGGATGTTCCAAACAGGTGTTTGATGAGCATTCCTGAACTTTCTCAGTCTTTTTTGCCACCAGTCCCAGCTTTTTGGAACGTGTTGCAGCCATAAAATTCTCAGTTAATGATTATTTGCTAAAAACAATAAAGTTTATCAGTTTGAACATTAAATATCTTGTCTTTGTAGGGTTTTCAATGAAATATAGGTTGAACATGATTTGCAAATCATTGTATTCTGTTTTATTTATGTTTAACACAACGTTCCAACAATTGGGTTTGTAATAAGAAAATGCAGCATGGTCTGACAGAAAGACCCATTGACACATACTATTTTATACTGTATACGTTTTAAAGGTATACTATTAAAAACATGAATTTACAGGTTAAGCAGAAGAAAACAAACAATGAATCTAGCAGTATTGAAACATTAAGCATGAGTGTGAGGCTAAAACTCTTTCTTTTTATCTGCTTGCAGCTAAAAGGTTTTGGAAACGAGTCACGCAACTGTATTCTTCCATTTGTGCTCTTCATCCAACTCTTGCGTTCATCTTTAATTCACAGACAGAGCCATCCCTGACAATTATTAATCATTCTGCAAACTGCACTTTTCCCTGCACCGCACGCACCGCTGCACTGTGCTTTTTGCACACACACAAAAAAGAAAAAAAAACACCTTTGATTCAGCAACACCCGCACACCACTAATTTATTTATTTTGTTTTTCTGGAAAATCGCAACAAATGTGAAAAGAAAAAGAATGACAATGATAAAGAACAAATAATTTTATCACACAAGAAAAGGGTTTGACTGGTGGTGTATTATGGATGGGATAAACATCAAAAAAATTTTACAGTGGTGCATACGGCAGCGTGTTAGGGTCACCAAGTGATTAAAAAAAAGCAGAGATGTGATTTAAAGTCATCGTGATGAAATTAATATCATCCTGATGAGATAGAAATTCGTCACGATGAAATTTAAAGTCAACAATTGATGTGAGTATCTTTGTTATATCCCGGATATTACAATACTACTATGATTTTCTAAGTAATAGTTTCATAGGACTATAAGGATCTAGAGATAGGGGTAGGAATAAATAAGCTGTACGTCTTCCTACTCCTTTTCAATTATGTATAATTTAACTTTATTATTTTATTTTTGTTTAATGTTGCCTGTTTTGTTCTTTTTATATCACTTCCACACATGTTTGAAATAAAGAATTTATTCAAAATCAATCACTTAATATTGACTACTTTTCACTCACCTTTATTTTTGTCTAAGTGTACAAAACCAGACTTTTCATTTGCAACAATCTCTCCAAACACATGATTTAATTTACCGTTGACATACTGCTTACAGGTGGCACGGTGACAGTCTGGTTAGCACATCTGCCTCACAGTTCTGAGGACCGGGATCAAATCCCGGCCCCGCCTGTGTGGAGTTTGCATGTTCTCCCCGTGCCTGCGTGGGTTTTCTCCGAGCACTCCGGTTTCCTCCCACATCCCAAAAACATGCACAGTAGGTTGATTGGAAACTCTAAATTGCCCTTAGGTGTGAATGTGTGCGCGAATGGTTGTTTGTTTATATGTGCCCTGCGATTGGCTAGCGACCAGTTCAGGATGTACCCGCCTCTCGCCCTAAAATGGCTGGGATGGGCTCTAGGATGCCTGCAACCCTTGTGGGGATAAAGCAGTACAGAAAATGGATGGATGGATACTGCTTACACGTTTGGGGTGCATTTTATTGCTTAAGTTCTGTCTTTTTCAATCACAAACCTTATTGTACATGAAAAAATGTGGCCTGGATTGTCAGTTAATCATTTAAACAGAAAATGAGACAAAATAATAATCTAAGGCACTAAAAGTTTGCCACTTTTTCCAGCTGAAGCATTAAAACATTTGCAACAATAACCTCAGAATTTATGATGATTAAAGAACAGCGGCACATAGTTTGCCACATCTTTCTTTACTAAAAATATAGGCGTTCATATATGCAGTCTATTTGGTAAGATGATGATTAGAAACCGAAGCCTTGTTTGTTGTCTCCAGAGATGATTAACATATAAAATCCCATAGGCACAAATGTCCTCTAATGGCCAATCTGCAGTTGGCGTCCAACCATGCCTGAGAAAAGGAGACGAGCACTTCCATGCCAACAGTCATCATGGCCTGTATGTTTTAATCACATCTTTGATGGCCCTCCTGCATATTGGGCAGCAGGCGTTGATCTGCCTCTTGAGCTTCAGTCCGCAGTCGTTGCACAGACACATGTGGCCGCACGTGTAGATGACTGTGTCCACTTCTTGGTCGAAGCAAATGGTGCATTCCCCGTTCTTTTCACAGGAGGGCCACTCTGAGCCAGCCAGGCAGGGAGAGACGGGAGGGCTGAGAGGGGAGCTGGGAGCCGTCACTGTATGGAAGGAGAGGAATTGTGGGAAGTGGGAAATAGTTACTATAAATTCTTAAAATGGAAATAAGTTTGAATGTAAAGCAATGCCCAATTAATATTATTATAAATTATAAAAGCAGAAAAAAATACATTTATGAAATAAAGCATCAGTCACTTAGCACAATGTACTGTTAATCTTGCTTCTGAGCGATTAGCCTCAACATAGTATGCTAATCGGTAAATAACCAGTTATACGGCATTTCTGTAACTAGAAGGGGGCTGAACTATTATGGATCATTTGTAGAGATTAAACCTACTCAGTGCATGTCTATATTGGCCAAATATATGCTTTTATAATTTGTTGTATTTACATATACCAAGCTGTTTTCCTGCTTTTAAAAGGAAATCAAAATGCTATTCTTTTTTTACCCCTTTAAACAGTTGAAAGCAGATGTTTACGTATACTCTATGAAAAGACATACACCGTAATTTCTCGTGTATTTTGTTAGTTTTTTCGAAGAATAATTCTTGAAGTTATTTACTTGCTCTTATTTTGAAATTCACAGCCCACACAGTTGTGCTCATATGTTTGATTACCCAGGAAGAATTTGTAAAATGTGTACAATTCTTTAAAGAAAACATGACGGACCAGGCGAAACACATTTCATTTTATTTTAATGGGATTCAAATTAAACTGTCCAGCATTTCAGAAAAGCATTATCATGAAACAAAACATAACCATAAAGAAATTAATGACGGTTGTTGGTCAGTCATATTTAAAAAGAACAATATTCTGCAATATTTTCATAACCTCTAGGTGGCAGTGGCATATTAGAATGAACGTGTACAGCTTTTTCATCACCTCTAGATGATGGCATAGATTTATAAAATGGGGGGAAAAAAATGATACCCATGTATAATGCGCACTTTTGACTTTTGACAATTTTGGGGGTGAAAAATGCACATTATACATCAGAAATTATGGTACTCAGTCTGACACGAAATCATTTCATCACATTTACTGTTTTAGGTCAATTAGGATTACCACAATTATTTCTCTTTGCTAAATGCCAGAATAAGGAGAGAAGGATTTTATTTATTTTTTTGTCAAATTTTCATTACTTTCTTCAAAGTCAGAAGTTTACATACATTTCACAAGTATTCGGGATCATTGGCTTCAAACTGAATGACTTGGGTCAAACCTTTTGTATATCCTTCCACAAACCTCTCACAATAGTTGGCAAAATCTTTGACCCATTTCACGTAACAGAACCGGTGTAACTGAGCCAAGTTTATAGGGTACTTTGCTCTTTACATGCCTTTTCAGATCTGGTCATACAGTACATTTTGAATAGGATTGAGATCAGGGCTTTGTGTTGGCCATTTCAAAACATTGACATTATCCATTAGCCACTTTTGTCACCAGTTTGGCAGTATGCTTTTGGTCATTATCCATTTGGAAGACCCATTTGTGCCCAAGCTTTAATTTCTTGGCTGAAGGTTTGCGATGTCCCATCAGTATTTCCACATAATGTTCTTTCCTCATGCAATCTATTTTGAAAAGTGCACCAGTCCCTCCTTTGTCAAAAGAACCCTACAACATAATGCTGCCACCCATGTATTTTGAAGTTGGGATGGTGTTCTCAGGTATGCAAGCGTCATTCTTTTTCCTCCAAACGTAACAATGCTCATTATGGCCAAACAGTTCAATTTTAGTTTCGCAAGACCACAGGACATGTCTCCAAATATCAAGGTCTTTGTCTCTGTCTGCATTTGTAACTGGTTTTTTTGTGTCTTTTGGAGTAATGGCTTTTTCCTGAAGAGTGCCCTTTCAACCCATGTATAGTACAGTATTCTTTTCACAGTTGACACACTCTTACCAGCTTCAGCCAGCATCTTGGCAAGGTCTTTTGCTTTTGTTCTTGGGTTGATAAGCACATTTCAGACCAAAGCAGGTTAATCTCTGGGACACGGAGCCGATCTCCTTCCTAAGCAGAATAATGACTGAACATTTCCATGGTGTTTATAGTTGAGTATAATTGTTTGGGCATATGAACGTGACACCTTCAAGCATCTGGAAATTGCATCCAAGGATGAACCAGACTTGTGCAAGTCCGCAGTTTTCTTCCTGATATGTTGGCTGATTTGTTTTGACTTTCTTATGATGTTACACAAAGAAGCAGTGTGTTTTATGTATGCGTAGTTCAAATACTGTACATCCACAGTCAATCTGACATTATATCTGAAGCTTCTAAAGAAATGACAACATCATCTTGGTTTTCGCAAATTGTTTCAAGGCATAGTAATCATACAGTTTATAAACTTCTGACAGTAATGAAAATTGCTTTAAAAAAAAATCCTCTCACTGTTCTGGAATTTAGCAAATAGAAGTAAATTCGTTACAGGAAACGTTTAGTCTGATTTCATGTCAGTGAGGAAAAAAAGCATGTGTCTTTTTAAATAGTGTATGTAAACATCTGGTTTCAACTCCATCAGATTTTTAACCCTAGTTGTTCATTGTATTACAGTTCACATTGTCCAAACCGTGTTAATTGTTTAACCTTTACTTCAATATCAAAAGTACACATCATGATGATGATGATTATCATCATCACCAATACTCCATAATTTAGCATTCCCACATGGCATATTAAACTGCAGATTACTGCTTCTTTGCATCTGCTAATCAACATTTCACTGTAATGACAGAAATACATATATATAATATATTATAGTCGACCACATGTATCCATTGAGTTTCTATTTTATTATTATTTATTTTTTAAATCGTAAGAATTTATTAATTAGAAACATGAGTTTCTATTTTAAATTATGTTACGTTACATAACTAAATTAAAGATAATGGTGTAAACAATGCTATCGATTTTTTTTTCCTCTGGTACATAAAGTACACTTCCCATTGCCTTTTACATCAATGACGTTGATGTAGTGCTTATGTCATTTTCTCCTGAAACACCAGTTTTAACTTAAAAGACAGTTCCGGACTCCCCATTGTTGCGTCTCATGATTCTCAACTCTCTTTTGCGAGTTTGGGAGCCACTGAGGTTTGTAACATTAAGACCAACATACCTGAACTCTGACACTTATTTGCATACCACTAAATCTATACTCTACTATTAGCCAATCATCATTACATCGTGTGTAACAGCTGTTAGTTATCAGTGCATAATAACCACATCACTGTCGGTAACGGCCTTGTAACGTTTGAGATAGTAATAAATCAGATTACCCCTGACTGGAAAAAAAACAACAGCGTTAGTAACGTTATTTTTAACGCCGTTACTCACAACACTCAAACTCAAGTCTTAACCCAACAGTCAACGCGCAAAGAAGAGCACATGGACACAGTCTTCTGCCATTTTAGAGGGGTTACTATATGAGGCAGACTTTACAGTCTCAAAGGCTAACCATCCTTCTGTTGACTTTTGTGTCTTATTGTCCCGAGTGTCAGATGTTGATTGATGCAGGAGCCTGCATTAAACGGACATTAATGGACAGCTATGTCATTTTATGTCATTGTTCTCACACTTCCTATAACATTTTTGTTTCATGTTTCATGTGCCATCACCCACTGTACCCGATTCTTATGGATGTGCATTTCCCCTCGCTGTCTTCGCGTGCTTCCTTGTTGAACTGCTAGACAGTTGTAGTACTGCATGTTCTTGGCTCTCAGTTCTCATCCCCCTTTGACACAAACCTCTTAATTCCCCCTCAGAGTAATATGAGGCGCACATGCTTGTAGAGGTGCAGCCAAAAACAGCACCTCTGTGTCTCTCTCTCTCTGTTGCTCCCCTACTCTCTGTCTCTCTCCTCTTGTACTCTCTAACCCAACAAGTCGAGGCAAAAGGCCACCCCACACTGAGTCCCAAGTCTGCTCACGATTTCTTCCCAAGAGGGAGTTTTTCCTTGCTTCCATCACCTAGTGTTTGCTCATGTGGGGTTCAGTTGGTCTTTTAATTAATGAGGAAAGTGGTTTTAAACCTACTCCATGGTTAAAGTGCCCTGAGAAACCTTCTGTTATTATTTGACACTATATAAATGAAATTTAATGAGTACACACACTGACACACACACACTGACAATCGGGCCTAATTTGATAATTTTTCCTCTCTTCTGATCAAAGTCTGTAAAGGCCCGATTATCAGAAACGTTATCCTTACCAATTATCCTGTGGTGTGGAGATGTGTTACTATTCTTCTCCGATCTGCTCAGAAAATGGTCAGGACCAACAATCATAAACGTAAAACCTGTTCAATATAGACAATCGCAAGTCCTTATCTGTGTGCTCAACATCGAGATCAGATTCCGTAGTTGTGACGTAAAACGGAACGATAGTCAATCAGGACGCGACCTGAAGCTCGCACCTCGCGGTGGACACAAATAGAGGAGCAACTGGAAATGTTCAGTTTCATTTATAGTAGTTTGTTCTATTTATTCTTATACTACTAATATTTCTTCTTCTTTGAATTTCCCCACAGCGGTGGACACAAATAGAGGAGCAACTGGAAATGTTCAGTTTCATTTATAGTAGTTTGTTCTATTTATTCTTATACTACTAATATTTCTTCTTCTTTGAATTTCCCCACAGTTTGGATGCCCTGTGGCATGTGCTTCCTCACACTGGTCAGTCTTCGTACTATGACAGACGTCTGGTTAGGAGGAGGAGAATAAAAATTGTCGGTGGACACATTATGTATGTGGTGTATTTTGTTAGTAATCTGGAGTACGCCATGCACCTCCTTATCCTGTGTATACTCACATTTTAAAAGCGGATAAGATGTTAAAAATCGCCATGTATGTAACCCGCTTCAGCAGATACACCTTCTTACACAGAAATAGACCACCACATATGCAAGTGTGTTATTCTCACCTAACGAGGATTCAGACGCAGAGGAGGATCTGTTGACGCTGAAGGCCAGATCTGAATCACTGTCGTCTGGACTACTGCTCTGGGAGTTGCCGGGAGATGTGGAGGGAGGACTGGGCTGCAGTGTTCCTGGGTCATAAAGATAAAGATGCTGATGAAAAGGTATGCATGGATGCCGAGTAGGAAGTGCATGTTTTTCCTTTGATGCGCTCTTTCCTTGAACTGCTTGGATTGCTCATAATGGTTATTATCCCTCAGTTATAATGGGAGGGTTTCTCTTTTATATGATGCTGAGGATGTTGCATCTCAAAATATGTGTCCCAGATGATGGGAGTTTATAGGGGGAGTTGTGGGACTGGGACAGAAAGATGAGTTCATTAAAAAGAGAGATTGGTCAGCCACAAATGACTGAGTGTGAAATTAACATTACATAAAGACTGGGTATTGTTTTGAAGCCTGTCAAAAGTTTGGACATGCTATGGAATGAGAAACCGTGTTCAGACCGTTGACTAGTGGTGTACATTTTCTGTTCTTGTCCTCATTAGGGTCGCAAGTGAGCTGGAGTTTATCCCAGGGTGAAAGGCCGAGTACACTCTCGACTGGTCGCCAGCAAATTGAAGGGCACATATAGACAAACAACCATTCACACTTACAATCACACCTATGGACAATTTAGAGCCTCTGTAAGGCTCACCTGATCATCATTGCCAGATTGTTCACTATGTGCCCATGCAAGACTCTCCAGCACTTTTTTTGTGGATTGATTTTCCGTGTCAACGCTGTCTGCCCCTGACCTTCGTGCCTCGTCGTTCTCCCGGTAATCCCCTCAGTCTTCTGCCCCCGACCACAAATTCTGCATTAGCACGTTTGCTTGGCCACATGGCTGTTTGGTGTTTTGCTACAACGACAACGAAGTGTGAATTTACCCATTCCGCTGTGGATTACAGAACATAATATGGCCTGGCCCTAAATCCCTTTCCAATCTCCAAAAATTCCTAATCTGGATTTTGAAATTGAGTGCTATTTATCTTGACTTTGAAGTTAACTGCTCTGCTACTCACCCGTTTGTTGATGGACTTGTCGGTAGTTGTTGTGAAAAGTAAATTCCAACTATTCTTTGAGGTCCGGTGTGCTGTATTTGTGTTCTACACATGCCCGCCGTGTCAGGCCGGAGCTGAGATTCAAACATAGAATCTCATAACTGTTAAGTAGATGTCCCAACCACTAGTCCACCATGCTATCAAACCCAAACACAACCATTCCATTGTACCTATGCCACACACCGCCTGAATCTCAAATGGTATGGTCCTGTGTCACTCTCTGTGAATTTTGTTTTGTTTTACTATTTGAATCAAGATGGAATTGTTTCCCCCAACCCATTACAAATAAGGTGCTTCGTGACTTTTTCTTCCTTGGATAGGTGTATTTATTTATTTTTTTGCTGTTTGAGTCACGATGGAACGGATTCCCGTGCCCCAGAGTTAAAAACAGATCAGTCTCATTATCTTAGGCCATTCTCCATGAACTAGGAATAAGCCTGCCTCCTCACATGCAGACGAACAAACAAACACAAGTACAGCTCTCAATTATGTTTTTGTTGGTACTATTGTTCTGCCAGAGAATCATACATGGTTCTGTCTTACAGTCATCCGGTGTGTATTTCTTTATGGTTATGTTTTGTTTGATGATAATGCTTTTCTGAAATGCTTCACAGTTTAATTTGAATCCCATTAAAATGAAACTAAATGAGTTTCGCCTGGCCCTTCATGTTTTCTTTAAAGAATTGTACCCATCGAACAAATTCTTTTCTCAATTACTAAATAAAAGTAGAGCTATGAATTTCAAAAGAAGAGCAAGTAAATAAAAAGAAAGTATTACGTGTTCAAATGAAGTGCTTAACTTCAGAATAATTCTTTCAAAGAAACTAACAAACTACAAATAATTTTGATCATATGGGTAGAAGCGGGGCATGGTGGACGACTGGTTAGAGCGTCTGCCTCAACAGTTCTGAGGACCGGGGTTCAATCCCCGGCCCCGCCTGTGTGGAGTTTGCATGTTCTCCCCGTGCCTACGTGGGTTTAAATTGCCCATAGGTGTGAATGTGAGTGCGAATGGTTGTTTGTTTGTATGTGCCCTGCGATTGGCTGGCAACCAGTTCAGGGTGTACCCTGCCTCCTGACCGATGATAGCTGGGATTGGCTCCAGCACGACCGCGGCCCTTGTGAGGAGAAGCGGCTCAGAAAATAGATGGATGGATGGGTAGAAGCAAAATCATGCATTATAAAAATGCATTATACATAGGTAGAAGGGTTTTCCAGAATTTTTAGGTCAACTTTAAGGGTGCGTATTATACATGGGTGCGCATTATACACGAGAAATCACAGTAATTTAACATAGTTATTATTCTGTTGTATGAATGGCAACAGGTGGATACACAGGTTAAGTGTACCTTCTGCCATTTAGTGGAGTGTTTAATTTAACTGCCTGTCACGATAAGTCATTGGCATAGATAGAAGAACAAAGCTACATTATTTATTTATTTTTTTAGTAAATTAGAATTTCTTTTGACCAATTGTGCCATGAGAGATCATCAATCACTGTTGTGCCCACTTGCCACAGATTTACAATTTTAGTGCCCAAACACATCCTCTTTGGTGCTTCTTATTTTCCTTGTTTTACATAATATCAACTTACCAAGTATCCTGAGTCTGTTGACAGCCCCATGCAATGCGAAGAAGGCCCACAGCACCTGTGATGAGTCCACACAAAGCAGCCTGCCACGGCCCACTCCATTCACCCCGTGGTGCACCTCTCCATTTGGCAGCAGACTGAAGCTGAGCACATCTCCGGAGCACGGCATGGGGAAGCCACGATGCACCACCCAGTACTCCTTACGGTCCAGCAGAACCTCAGGGTCTGCCGGCAGGTCCCCGGCGTGTAGACTAGCTGGGTCACAGGACGTCAAACCAAATAAAAGCGCCCCAAAGTAAGGCAGACCCAGATGGCCAACCTCAACGTATAAAGTCTCTCCCGTGTGCAGCGGCCGATCACTGAACACAATAGTTCGACTGCTGTCCAGAAAGTGGATACAGGCAGCTGAGCGGTCTGCAGACAGTACGATGTCAGAGCCGCGGATGGGGTGAAAGTGCAAGTTGCTGTCCAGCAGGGAGGGATGGCTGCGGACCACCCTGGAGAATCCGGTGGCAGATGAGGCTGGCATGATGGAAGAAGAGTGGGAAGAGTAGCAAGGGATTAGCTGAGTGTAAGTATTGAGCTGGATGTTGGCCATCTTGGCTGCGGCAGCCTGGTTGTTCTCTAGTTGATTGTTGTTGTAATTGGCCGAGTCATGGCTGCTTTGGGGCAGATAGGCACTCAGGCGAGCTGCGCTCAGGCAGCTCGATCCAACGCTCTCAGCAAATGTGCTTTCTGTATGGAGAGAAGAAGTGTGTCACTTGATTATGTGGAGGTCAGGTCCTGTAAAGTCAATTGCTCTTCGGCTGCAAATGTTATCTACAGTCCCCTCCAAAAGTATTGGAACGGCAAGGTCAATTTATTTGTTTTTGTTGTATACTGAAGACATTTAGGTTTCAGATCAAAATAATTCCTATTTCCATTTCATGGTATTTACATCTAGATCGGTTAAACAACTCAGGACAGAGCACCTTTTGTTTGATGCCACTCACTTTTCAAGTGAGCAAAAGTATTGGAACAGACATTATTAAATTAAAAATAAATGATTAACATTTACTATTTGGTGGAATAACCCTTATTTGCAATAACTGCAACCCATTAAGTTCACCAGACTGTTGCATTCTTCATTTAAAATGCTTTTCCAGGCCTTTACTATAGCCTTTTTCAGTTCTGGATTGTTTCAGGAGGTTTCACTATTACTTTGGATGCATTTCTCTGTAAATTGCCAGACAAAATGTTTTTGTAGACTTCAGGATTTATTCTGCTGCTACCATCATGAGTTACATCATCAATAAAGACAAGTGAGCCCATTCCGGAAGCAGCCATGCAAGCCCAAGCCAAGACATTACCGCCACCATGCTTCAGAGTTGAGCTTGTGTGTTTTGGATCATAAGCAGATCCTTTCTTTCTCCATACTTTGGCCTTTCCATCACTTTGGTAGGGGTTACTCTTGATCTCATCAGTCCATAAAACTTTGTTCCAAAACTTTTGTGGCTCATCTCTGTACTTCTTTGTAAAATATAATCTGGCCTTACGATTATTTTGCTGATGAGTGGTTTGCATCATGTGCTATGGCCTGTGCATTTCTTCTCTCGAAGTCTTCTTCGAACAGTGGATTGTTATACCTTCACCCCTGCCCTGTGGAGGTTGGCAAACCATTTTGTCTGGCAATTTAAAGAAAAATGCATCCAAACTAATCGGGAGAAGCTTCATCATGCAACAAGACAATGACCCAAAACACACTGCCAACACAACAAAGGACTTCATCAGGGGGAAAAAGTGGAACGTCTTAGACTGGCCAAGTCAATCACCGGACCTTAACCAAATAGAGTCTTCAATGTTATTCACTTTAAGAATATCATACTACTTGGATATATATCATAGTAATTGTATTTTCATTTGTTTATTTCAGATTACTACAAAGAGTAGCGATTTGATTCTGATTTGGAAGTCCATTACTGTCAACATGAAAAATGAATCAGGATTTAGAGGGCGAGCCTGATCCCTGTTATATAGTTAACATTTATTTTATCAAATAATCATCCATCCACCCACCCATTTTCTGAGCCGCTTCTCCTCACTAGGGTCGCGGGCGTGCTGGAGCCTATCCCAGCTATCATCGGGCAGTAGGCGGGGTACACCCTGAACTGGTTGCCAGCCAATCTCAGGGGACATACAAACAAACAACCATCCGCACTCAGATTCACTCCTATGGGCAATTTAGAGTTGTCAATTAACCTACCATGCATGTTTTTGGGATGTGGGAGGAAACCGGAGTGCCTGGAGAAAACCCACGCAGGCACGGGGAGAACATGCAAACTCCACACAGGCGGGTGGCAGACGCTCTAACCAGTCGTCCACCCTGCCGCCATTAAATAATGAACTATTTGATTACCTCATCTACAATGACCTGCCCCATCTGTGCATTTTGAAAATCAAATGTGGCCTTTGCGCACAAATGTCTGCCCACACTGACCTATGAAAAAGGTACAATGGGTCACAGAAGCACCTCACGGAGCTCAATTATTAAATTTTTTTTTTAGTTGTTTCGCAAGTGTAAAAATAAGTTAAAACAACAAATACAAGTGATGACGCATAAGGTCACACTGGATAAAAGTATTGAAGTACGCAGAAGTCTTACTGCTTTGAATGCGAGTCCGCCAGTGCATAGTCTTCGTCTCATCTCCCCTTCTCTGAACACCCCTTGCTGAAGTTTCAAGGATTCAAGGTGTTAAGTCGTCGTCCCAATAAAAACAGTTACATGCTAAGACTGAAATTGGTTACTGAAGACACGGTAGGAGCCAGCAATAAATAATAAAACAGCGCAATTAGTAAAATGTGCCTTTCTATTGCAATATGTCACTAAAAGTCAAATAAAAGGTTATGTTAGATGCGTATTTTCCTCTAAAATTTTGTTGTCGTATGACTTCTAAATGTTGACTTTCCACAGTACCTTACACGTAATGCATGCATGATTAGCAGGGACTTTTTCGAGCCTCATACAAATAACAGTCGAGCCTCATACAAATAACAGTGTAAGGCATTTTATTACTGTCCCCATGACTTCCCTCCCTCTGATGAACTCACTACACTACTGCATTGTCAACGTTTCGAAACACAAGTGCTATAAACAAATCTGGCACTAGTCGAGTCTCATTTGACTTATGGTTCATTCCTTTATGACTATTTCTAGTGATGGCGTATAGCAGATGAGCGCACTGGCCCCTCACCAAAGCTCCTGGGATCTGCCGCCTTGACCAAACATGGCTATAGCTCCTCTCAGACGGAATATAAACAAGAGTAAGGGAGGGAACTACAGGCCAGGTGGTTATGGAAACAAAAGGAAACACCAAGGGGCCCAACAAAGCGCGGGAAAGAAATGCTGGAAGACTGTTGAAGGAGTCATTACTGAAGTGTGCACTTCAGCAAAATGGAGACTGGATATCTCTGTATATTGTTGCTCACACTGCGATGCTTCTACCTATGTGTGCAGTCCAAAGTTGACATAGGAACTGGGCGGCACAGCTGCTCTCTGCCCTCTCTGGAAGCTGCTTAAATTAGCTCTGTATTTATTGACACGATGTAAATATATTCCTGAGGTTTAGCAGTCGTCAAAGCTATGTTTAACCTACCCAGGCCTTCAAGTTGACCTTTTAAGTTGTCCAAGTAACTCCGATAAGAATGTAATTTTAATTATCTGACATACATTATGTGCTCAGATTCCCCTGACTGAACAACTGTCCTTAGTCCTGATGAAGCAATCACAGATTATCTGTAAGACAATTGGCTGAAAAGGAACAACCTTGCATTTGGTAGCATTTATGATGCTTAGGTGTCTTCTCAGGCAGTATGCACCGCAGCGGGATGTTCACACAGCCATTGCGGCTTCCCCTATCAAAGATAATTAGTTGCGGAGCGGCATCAAGATGACAGTGACATTTGTTTTCAACACAAACAAATGATGGAAGTGACTCTCAAGTGTTAATCTTAATAAAACCTTCACACCGGCGGGGTTTTGCCTATACGCCTCTGATACTACATCGAAAGCCAACACCCAATGCTGCATTTGGTGCCTTAAACCCGGACGTAAAAAGCTCGTTTTAAAATGTGTTGTCCTTTCAGTATGATGCAGTGCCGTTCGACGCCTTTGCGCATTTATCATGTTAACCCTTTATTTTAAAGTATATCCACTGGTAGAAAAATTTAAATTAAAATTGTAAATATATTTAAATTCAGTATATACTTTTAGAAGCATGGTTTACGTTTAGAATGATCAAAGTTCAAATATTTTTACTATAATAATTTTATCGTATTATAATAATGAAATTTGTCATGATTGTGATCATAATGTAATAATAGTAATTTGTACTGTGCTATTATTTGTAGAAGTAGTAGTCATTATTGTTATTGTAAAAGAAAATCATAGATCAAATCCTTCTGTAACTTTAACATATTTGTATTAATTATATACTAATAATGATCATATTGATAATCAGAAGAATAAATAATACTCACATCATGTAGTTCTAGTGCCTTATAGTGAGGCATCCATTTTGACACATACAGGTGCATTTAAGTCATTGGAGCGATCCAATCTGATTATTATTGTCTTTATAAGGTTATTTTATGATACAGCACTTATATTGTGCATTATTAAATTGTGTTATGATTCCTGCTTAGTGTAATGGCTCAGGTTGAGGAAGATGGCAGACGAACGCGACATTTACCAAGTAGCGTGACCTCCTGAGTGATGCCATAGATATCTATGATGGCCCAGAGTGGACAGCCGATGTTGAGGCCACAGTGAAAGAGGATTGGCTCGCCATCGTTGATACTGTAGAAGACCCTGTCGTGGCGATCGGCCCAGAATGCCAGCACACTGTCCTTCAGGGCAAGTCTCTCAGGCAACGCCTTGGCCCAGTAGCCAGGCCGCGTCACCAAATCTGGGCAAGCATACTTGGGGATGTCGGATATAATCAAATCGCTGGGGTCCAGACTCGTGAAACCAAAGCGTAGAGCTCCACTCCAGCCGGTGTGCACGCCGGTGAGACGAAGCCGCACCTGAATCAGAAGCATTGATATAGTTATACTGTTTGTAGACAATAGGTGCCAGAGTACTTCAAGGTGAGAAAAGAGTGCGTGGCTACCACTGACCTGAACTGAAACAACTTGCCGTGTTTGGGGTTGCGCCACCACACATACCTCAAACGTTTTAGATTTTAAAAACATTTCCTTAAAGGCACAGTAAAATGACCCAAAATATGTCTTGTACATTTACACACAACAGAGAAGAGTATTGTTAACAAGCCAGACAAATTTGAATAAATAACAAAAATGCAAAGTATGTGAAATCAGGCATCAATATATTCAAGAATTGAAACGTTCTTTCAGCTGCCATGTCACACAAACAAACAGGGGTCGGGAATTTATGGCTCGCGAGCCACGTGTTTTTTTTTTTTTTTTGAGGACTGCATCTGGTTCACAGATAAATCGTAGCTGACAGTTCTTAACACGATAAATGAATAATTCCACTGCCATTTTAGTAAAATATTACAGAAACCACAGTGTTAAAAGTAACGTTCAAACTACAAAATATTTTCATGCCTTTTAATCGATCCATCCATTTTCTACCAAAATGCGGTTGGCTGGAGCCAATGCCAGCTACCCTTCTGGGTACAGTAGGGTCAGACATCAAAACTCAATTTTTATTGGATAAATCAGGTAGCCTACCTAGGTTGCTCTAAGGTCAAGAAGGAAACTTCCCTTCTTTAAACCAAATAGATGCTTTTGATGCAGAAGAGGGTGAAAATAAAAAGATGAGTTGTATTACATTACATTTGGTGGCTTGGAACACTTCTTCGCGAACATGAAAACAGACCCATCCTATGTGTTCATTGCATTCTACATCGGGAGGTGCTTTGTGCTCAAATGTGTAGCGAGCAGCGTGGTGAGGTAGTGTCTCTGGTCATTCAGGTGGTCAACTTTATTGTTGCCTGAGCTTTAAATGATCACCAGTTTAAAACACTGCTGAATGAAGTTGGGAATAATCACCCGGTCTCCTTTTGCACAGCAATGAGCGTTGGTTGTCAAGAGGGATGGTGCTCAGCAGTTTTGCGGCTTGCCTGAATGAAATCCAGACTTTTCTTGAAATGAAAGACATCACGCATCCTGAGTTAGCTAACACTGAGTGGCTCCTGAAGTTTTACTATATTGTGGCCGTGACTGAACATCTGAATCAGCTCAATGGGAAAATGTAAGGCATTGGAAAGAGTCATATCCCTTCAACAGGCAGTGTTTGTATTTGAAAACAAGCTGGAACGCTTTATTGCTGATATGGAAACAGGTCGTTTACTACACTTTGAAAACCACAGAATTTAAAGATGCGTGCACAGCAAGTGACCCCCCTCAACATTTTGACCTCCAGCAGCTAGCTGGCTTCACATCTATTCTCCTAAAGTCATTCAAAGCACGCTTTGTAGAATTTCGTGAGCACTTTTAACTTTTTAAGTGCATCACTCAGCCACAAGAGTGTGCAGTGGACAAAGCCAACCTGAGTTACATCCTTGGTGTCTCCATCAGATATTGAGATATAACTTGCTGACCTGAATGCCTCAAACATGTGGGTGAATAAGTTCAAGTCACTGAATGAAGATTTGGAAAGACTTGTACGACAACAAACAGAGCTGGCTAGCAAAGATAGGTGGAGAGAAGTGAAAAAAATTCAACCCGCAAACTATCTGATTGTCAAAACCTGGAACACGCTTCCTGTCAGATACCACACACTGCAATGTGTATTGCTGTATCGACCATGCTTGGCTCTAGGTATGCATATGAGCAACCCCAATTCCAATGAAGTTGGGATGTTGTGTTACACATAAATGAAAACAGAATACAATGATTAGCAAATCATCCATCCATCCATCCATTGTCAACACCGCTTATCCTGGTTAGGGTCGCAGGGCGCTGGAGCCTAACCCAGCTGACTTCGGGCGAAAGGCAGACTACACCCTGAACTGGTCGCCAGTCTGTCGCAGGGCACATATAGACACGGACAACCATTCGCACTCACATTCACACCGTCACTGAGTGGGAACTGATCCCACGCTGCCCGCACCAAAGTCAGGCGAGTGCACGACTACACCATCAGTGACTATTAGCAAATCATGTTCAACTTATATTTAATTGAATAAACTACAAAGACAAGATATTTAATGTTCAAACGGATAAACTTTGTTTTTAGCAAATAATCATTAACTTAGAATGTTATGGCTGCAACACGTTCCAAAAAAAGCTGGGACAGGTGGCAAAAAAAAACTGAGAAAGTTGATGAATGCTCGTCAAACACCTATTTGGAACATCCCACAGGTGAACAGGCTAATTGGGAACAGGTGGGTGCCATGAATGGGTATAAAAGGAGCTTCCGTGAATTGCTCAGTCATTCACAAGCAAAGATGGGGTGAGGTTCACCTCTTTGTGAACAAGTGCATGAGAAAATAGTCGAACAGTTTAAGGACAATGTTCCTCAACATACAATTACAAGGAATTTAGGGATTTCATTATCTACGGTCCATAAAATCCTCAAAAGGTTCGGAGAATCTGGAGAAATCACTGCATGTAAGGAGCAAGGCCAAAAACCAACATTGAATGCCCATGACTTTCGAGCCCTCAGGCGGCACTGCATCTAAAACCGACATCAATGTGTAAAGGATATCACCACATGGGCTCAGGAACAACCAATGTCAGTAAATACAGTTAGGCGCTACAGCCGTAAGTGCAACTTAAAACTCTATTATGCAAAGCAAAAGCCATTTATCAACAACACCCAGAAACGCCGCCGGCTTCTCTAGGACCGAGCTCATCTAAGATGGACTGATGATTTGCAAAGTGGAAAAGTGTTCTGTGGTCCGATGACTCCACATTTCAAATTGTTTTTGGAAATTGTGGACTTTGTGTCCTCCGGGCCAAAGAGGAAAAGAACCATCCTGACTCTTATGGACGCAAAGTTCAAAAGCCAGCATCTGTGATGGTATGGGGCTGTGTTAATGCCAATGGCATGGGTAACGTACACATCTGTGAAGACACCATTAATGCTGAAAGGTACATACAGGTTTTGGAGAAACATACGCTGCCATCCAAGCAATGTCTTTTTCATGGACGCTCCTGCTTATTTCAGCAAGACAATGCCAAACCACATTCTGCACGTTTTACAACAGAGTGGCTTCGTAGTAAAAGAGTGCGGGTACTAGACTGGCCTGCCTGCAGTCCAGACCTGTCTCCCATTGAAAATGTGTGGCGCGTTATGAAGCATAAAATACGACAATGGAGACCCCGGACGGTTGAACAGGTGAAGCTGTACATCAAGCAAGAATGGGAAAGAATTCCACCTACAAAGCTTCAACAATTAGTGTCCTCAGTTCCCAAACGTTTATTGAATGCTGTTAAAAGAAAAGGTGATGTTAAACAGTGGTAAACATGACCCTGTCCCAGCTTTTTTGGAACGTGTTGCAGCCATAAAATTCTAAGTTAATGATTATTTGCTAAAAACAATCAAGTTTATCAGTTTGAACATTAAATATATTGTCTTTGTCATGTATTCAATTAAATATAGGTTGAACATGATTTGCAAATCGTTGCATTCTGTTTTTATTTATGTTTAACACAACGTCCCAACTTCATCGGAATTGGGGTTGTAAAAAAGATCAAGACAAACCTACGATCACAAATAACGGATGGAAGCCTCAATGTCAATGCGTGAAGCTTAATGTCACCACATATCAACAAGACTTCAAAGCCATCAGCAAAACCATGCAACCAGAAGTTGCATTGATGGTACGAAATATTGTTCATTATAACAATGTTATTACAAATAATACATGCAGAGACGTATTATAAAATGGTTGGTCTTGGTTAGAAATGCACACTTTTAGTTGTATTCTGTGTTAAACAATATTATATGGCCCTCGGAGAAAGGTTCTCGACCCCTGGGCTAGAAGAAGGTTAAAATCATCATTCACACCATTTCACGGCTTTCTCAATCACCCTGCCTGGAAGTGTGAGATGACATAGAAGGGTTTGTTTACTATTGCCACCCAGAAGTACGTATGATGCCATGGTGAAAAGTTCTAATCGTTTAAACTGCTCAATATGAACTTTAGCGGAGAATGGAAGCCAACTGACCTTCTCGTAGAGGTGGACGGGCCTGTGACTGAAGGTGATGCCATTGCAGAAGCTGTTCTTACGAGTGGCGCGACGTAGCTGTCCATCCAGCCTAATATTCTTTCCCTTGGCGAGGGGGTGAAAGCGGGGCGACTCCATACCGACGCGAAGTGGATGTGCGGACCTTCTTTCAAGTCCGCTCTCATTATTGGGTAGGTTGTAATAATGCCTGTTTTCCACTGGACGGGGTTGCAGAGTCGCATCTGAAAATTTAGAGCAAAACAGGGAAAAAAAATGTTTTTTCCACTTTAAAAATACAATTTAACATCAACACATGCGAACAGCATGTTTGTGTTGTGTGACTCTGACAATGTCAAATCATGAAAGTTGGTGACAGGAGCTGCTGGTAAAAGAAGCTAAGAAGCACCCAATAACTCCTGTGCAAGTGGTCCACAGCAGTTGCTTTAGAGCAGTGTTTCCCAACCTTTATTTAACATTTGAAAAATCTCATGGAACACCAACAAGCAGGAATGTCACAAAAAAGTATGAATACTGAAATAATGATGATTTTGTCTCAATGAACTCACAAACTGACCTACTTAATATATGGGCCTGTACACAAATCTGATATGCTCACATGAAGCCATGATTTGTTCTGTTGTATCAATGCCAACACGTGGATACACAAGTTTTCTTGTACATTCTACAGTCTAATGGAAGAGAATTTAATTGTTCTCCCTGTTACTATGCATTGTTGACGCAGATGCATGAACAAAGATATATTTGTAATTTACTGGTTCCTTCTGAATCATTTTAATAAGAACTTCAAACTGTGAGGCCACCTGTCTCATCATATTGACCTGATGCTCTGACAGTCCCTCGAGAAGGTGGAGGGCAGCAAGCTGCTCATCCTGCTTCGAGAGGCGTTGACCCTGCGCTTGAAGGGCTTTGCGCACCAGGTCTGAGTCTGCTGCGTCCATGTTATGGCCAGTTTGTTCTGCCATGAACGGAACAGAGGATAGGACCCAAAAATGCACGACGCCAAAACAAATGGACAGTTTCAAAAAGAGAGATTTAATATACGGGCAGAGGTCGGTACACAGGCAGGCAATCCAATAAAGGCAACAGTATCCAAAAACGTGAGGCAAAAAGGCGAGGTCGATAATCGGAACAGGGTCTAGTCTTACTGTGAGTCTGTGACGTGGAAACAAGGAATGCTGGAACGCGACGACAAGGTACAACGAACTGGCGACTAGAAAGAATGAGACACGAGGTTAAATGCAAGGGGTAATTAGGGTGAACGAGGCACAGGTGGTGAAGATGCTCTCAGGAGCAGTTGTGTACGAGACAGGGGGAAAACAACAACCGGAACACACACCCATGACACAAACACTCAATAGTCCTTTTATTGTCTCCTCATAGTCCAGGAAAAATGCCCACTATTCTTTTATCTTTAATTATGTTGTCATACAAAGCAGTGCCCTAAGACATCACATTATATAGAATTTATCAAGGGTTTACAAATCAAACATGGATGATTTGGGTTAATTTCATATGGAGGCGGCATGGTGCATAACTGGTTAGAGTGTCTGCCTCACAGTTCTGAGGACCTGGGTTCAATCCCCGGCCCCGCCTGTGTGGAGTTCGCATGTTCTCCCCGTGCCTGTGTGAGTTTTCTCCGGGCACTCCGGTTTCTTCCCACATCCCAAAAACACGCATTAATTGGAGACTCTAAATTCCCCGGTCGGTGTGAATGTGAGTGCAAATGGTTGTTTGTTTGTATGTGCCCTGTGATTGGCTGGCAACCAGTTTGGGTGTACCCCGCCTCCTGCCTGATGATAGCTGGGATAGGCTCCAGCACGCCCGTGACCCTAGTGAGGAGAAGCGGCTCAGAAAATGGATGGATGGATGGAATTTCATATGGAATCAAATATACTGTGTAGGGGGAACCTGTACCCCCCTTAACATTGTGCCTGGACCCCCTGTGAACTCACTTCATACAATTACTATGCAGTACTATAGTAGAACAGCAGCATCAGCATCTTATGCACACTAACTACACACTTGCCGCACCACGAAAATAAGCAAGGAGTCACTACACAGAGCACACCTACACTTAGGCTACAAAAACGAAAACCAACAGGTAAGTGAAACACAGATTATTATTAAACTATTATTATAAGGGAAACACAAAAAACGTCAAACATTAAAATGTATACCTAATTACCGCATGTTAGTGGCATGTTGAGAAGTCTGCATCCATTTCGCCTGGTGCTACAATACGTGCTGTAAATATTGAAATTGTGATATTGCTCCGGCGCAAAAGGGGGAACTAACGCATGTTTCAGTTCAGTATTCCTTTGGGATCTTTCAGTACATTTTGCTGTAAACCCCAGCACAAAGTTACCATCTACCTGGCAGAAGCAATCAGAACCAACAAACAATTACGACAAACAACAGTAGCCTATTGTAATAAATGTCATTTATATAGGCCTACTGTGTTGCCGAAATGTTGTGTATTCTTCTCCACTGCTCCTTGTTGCCAAATAGGAATATGTGATACATAGATGTTTAGCTTCAGCTAATTTACAGTCTGCGTCCCTGCATGGTCAGGCTTTAGAACGCAATGAAAGAATTATGTGTGTGCGTGTGCGCGCGTGCGTGCACGTGTCTGTATATGCGTGAGCGTGCGTGCGTGTCTGTGTGTGCATGCATGCCGTACGCGTGTGTTTTCAAAATTGTGCCCCTCTGACAAAACCCCTGCCCCCAACCCCTCCCTCAGTGAAATTGGTCTGGAACCGCCACTGTGTTTGGATGACAAAGGAAGCATTTCATATTCCCTCAAGACTAAAAAATTGTACTGTTCATCCATCTTACATCATGTACCACATGCTATGGTTTGTATAGATCTTCACAGTAAAGGACCTCTTCTTCCTAATTCTTGTCTGAGCACACACTGCTGGATGCAGAAGCGGCCGGCTTGTAAACAACCCTGTGAAAATGTTGCACTGTTGGTAAACAGTCAGTTTTGAGGAAGGCTCTGCGCTCTACTGGGTGCTCCTACGCTTTTGGAGCAACTGTGTGAAATACAAATCAACAGTGGTAAATGCGCTTGGTGAAAACGCTAAAAGAAGCTAAAGAAGGAGATGAATGTACACTCTAGACAATTTTCCCCTAATTAACAACATAACATCACACAGCAAGGGGAATTTGATGATCATTTAATGATGTGACACTGGAAAATATTCCCCTCAAACTGCCTTCAACACTTTCCATTAAAAAACTTTATGCATTTCTCAATTGATTAAAGGAATGTCAGAATCCCAACTGTAAATAATAAATATACAATGCTCAACCAATTTTCAAATAGGATTATATGTATGTAATTTAGATTCTGGCTACCATTTACTGTAGGTCTATTGATAATTTGATGATTACCTTCATGAGTTCATTGAGGAATCAGTGGTGCTGGGAGGCTGCTAATCCTAATAGCACTGTGCAAACTCCTCCACTTTAGTCTGTTTTATTTAGAGGTGGGTTAGACAAAGTCCTTTCTGTTCTTTCGATGTAGTCATTTCTGTTGCACCGCTTACCTTGTTTCATAGTTTTCATACAGTTAGTGGATAGTTTTTCCCCCCCCATGCTTAGTACCAGTATTGTACCTGATGCATTTCTTGAAGTCTCGGCGCCCTTTGCACAATGGTCATTGCACCGGACTATTGCTCTATTAGTCATTCAAACTGCTGCTGTTGATTCTGGCGTCTGTGAACGGTTTTTGAACGAAAGTTCATTTTCATTCAAGCGTGCCAGGTTTTGCTAGGGACTTCCAGGACAAACCCATCTGAACACACTATATACGAGCCTTCAATTGTGAGCAGTTAAAGGCTGCATTTTGCAACTGATTCAGTGCGGCCACGGCCGCCATTCATGGCAGGCACATCGCAGCTGCGTGAGAATGCGAAATGCGTTAAGAGACACTGTGTAAATGGGAGTGAATGTGTTTTTCGGTGGTTCTTTTGTAATACAGTACATAATGTAATTGTAAAAAAATTATTACTAGGAAAATTATTATTTGTATCAGAATACTTTCGTTCAAACTGTACAAACACACTGTCATGATATGGAATTTATTTTGCATTGTAATATAAGAAGAAATAAAATAAAATATTTTGTTAATATAAGTCAGCCAGAGCTGGCAGGAATGCAAAGTTAATGTCCTTTCACCATCGTTCCTGTCATACTGTGTTGCGTGTTTTTGTTTGCACATTAAGGGCAAAATTCCTGTTTTTGTTTTAATTCTTACTTTTGAAAAAAGACAATTCAAACAACATGTTTTCCTCATGTTTTTGAGATTGTAGGTTGAAAGCTGCAGCTGCATAGCTACAAGTGTGGACTGAATGGGTGGCAACAATGGGGAAATGAAATGCCAGTATTTTAAGGGGACGAGTCTGTCACCACTATCCATCCATTTTCCTTGCCGCTTATCCTCACTAGGGTCGCGGGTGTGCTGAAGCCTAACTCAGCTGACTGGGCGAGGGGTGGAGTACACCCTGAACCAGCCAAATACCTAGTGCTAAAAAGGAATCACCTACCCTTCATGTTTTTGGGATATGGGAGGAAAGCAGAGTACCCAGAGAAAACCCATGCAGGCACTGGGAGAAAATGCAAACTCCAAACAGGCAAGGCTGGATTTGAACCCAGGTCCTCAGAACTGTGAGCCAGATGTACTAACCAGTCGTCCAACATGCCGCCGTCAGGAACATATTGAGAAAATAAAACCAAGAAGAACTATAAACGAGTTTTTTTTTTTTAATGACTTGCTCGTTAGCTCCTCTCAGACAGATGGCCAAGGGTTTAGAGAGGATCTCGTAGTCTGTACAGAGAAGCTACACAAGACAACTGTTTTTTTTTTTTTTTAAATCTCTTGTTCCCTTTTTTGGGCTGGAGTGTTAGGATGTCTAACAGGTTGTGAGCTAAAATGTCTCAGTAAGCTTTAAGGGAATTCTAATGTCAGACCATCAATACCAAGAGCCTTGAGGCCCTGTATCTTCTGGAGGGCTGTAAAAATGTCTTGTACACTTAGTGGTAGACTTTACACCGATTTCATGCTGATCGGTTTTAATGTCATAATTCGCCGATCCGATCAATGACGTCATTGATCAGCTCGGCAAAAGTCGCTCCGCGTTGCCTTCGTGCGCAGTATATTTGAATCCAAAAGCTAGTTTATTTTTAGCCTTGTCTCGTGTCTTTTGACGTAGTACCGTAAATATTTGACGGCCAATAAAGTTATTAAAAAAGAAAACATGTCGGCGGTGTGGGAGAGACAACACGTCTGAGACAGACAACACGTAATGCCCGGATCAGACGACAAGACAAAACACGATTGCACTATGTCAGTCAATAAAATATTGTATTCCGATACCACCCCATCCGTTTTTTACGATCATTGGGCTTTATCTTGTCAAATGTGGCCGAATAAACTCGTTACTGTGGCGACAGTCGTCGCCTCATCGGGCAGGAGGCGGGGTACACCCTGAACTGGTTGCCAGCCAATCGCAGGGCACATACAAACAAACAACCATTTGCACTCACATTCACACCTATGGGCAATTTAGAGTCTTCAATCAAACTACCATGCATGTTTTTGGGGTGTGGGTGGAAACCGGAGTGCCCGGAGAAAACCCACGCAGGCACGGGGAGAACATGCAAACAGGCGGGGCCAGGGATTGAACCCGGGTCCCCAGAACTGTGAGGCTGACGCTCTAACCAGTCGTCCACCGTGCCGCCTGAAGTAATTTAATTACACTAAAATAATTTAATTACAGAAAGTTAGCACCCATTATTTCTGTCATGTTGTAATGTTGTTCTGACCTGACTGATTAGAATACACGATCTGACTAGAGCAGTGATTTCCAACCTTTATGGAGCCAAGGAACATATTTTACAATTGAAAAATCTCACGGCACACCAACAAATAAAAATGTCACAAAAAGTGGATACATTAATTACTGTATGTACTTCCTGCCATCTAATAGAAGACTATTCATTGGTTCTGTCTGTCACTATGCCTCAGTGGCATAAATATATGAACAAAGATACATTATTTATGGTAAATATAATTTTTTTTAGCAATTAGACGCATTGCTCCATCTTGTGATTGGATCGGTTATTGTTTTTTTAAACTCGCTGATTGGCCCCAAAATTCCTGATCGTGTAAAGCCTACTTAGTGGGTGCTCTAGCTGTAAACAAGTCTCCTCAGAAACCTAAGGTAATTCTTAGCAGAACTCTACCATCAGCTTTTCACCACAGGGAACTTGAATACTTTTTGGGAGCTGTAACTTGAATACTTTTTGGGAGATGTCGGGTTAAGAAGAGATTTTATGCTGTGTTACTCCAACAAAATGAGCTGAAGGTTCAGTGCTTTTCTTGGTCTGTCTTTCTGTAAAATGCATTTGATTAATAACGTGTTTTTTGGGAAAAATCTTTATCTTCTTCTTTTGGATGATGTACTTAAGTATCCGGCCAAGCAACAATATGAGGAGGGCGTTTATTCTCTTCCATCTCTAGGCTATTGTCTCTGATCACCGTACACCAAGTCATTTATAAGAGCTTTGATGGATTTAATGAGAATGTCATTTTTTTTTTTATTGTGTCTTTGTTGAAAGACCCTGATAGCAAAATTTAGAAGCTTTTCATTATTGTAACTCTTATGATTGCATAATGGCACAAGAAGACAAGATTTAAAGAAATACAGCGGACCATGCAGGCAGTAAATGCTCCTCACCAAACAGTGACTAATTGAGTCTAAACCCACGCATCAGCGGGATGCTCGTAGCAGTAACCACATTGTATTTAGCCTGAGTGGGGGCGATGGAGTGGAACAAGCAGTAAATCAAAGCACCGGGAACTGATAATCACGTTATGTCCTTTTCAGTGTCAGGACACAAAAAGTGAAGGTAGTGAATCTTTTACAATAAACATAAAACTGACGTGCACAATCAGGAGTCGTTGCCTGGCAATCAATTGAGATTGTCCTCCATACCTGAGAGGCAGACCTGTCACTCCTAAGTGAAAAATAAAGACACATTTATCCAGTCAGTTGGAAATAAGAACACGCCTAAGGAGGATAAACAGGACAGAAAATGGAACACAAGATGGGCAGCAAAGGGTATAGTAGTTAGCACACCTGCCGCACAGTTGTGAGATTCAGGGTTCTAATCCCGGCTCTGGCTTTCCTATGTGGAGTTGTGTTTGTTCTCTCCCTGCTTGTGTGGGTTTTCTCGAGGTACTCCATCTTCCTCTAAGCCCCGCCCCACACCGAGCAACGTGACTGAACTGTCACGTAGTGTGCAGGGTTCTCCGATGAGTTTTAATGAGCAGCTGACTATCGGCCATTAGTTTTTCTGCGATTCGAAATTTTGAATTGTAGGTCGTATCACATGAGTTTTCACAACAAAAATTACATTTCCTTGTAGGAAGCAAGATCCAGCCAGCAGCTGCCAAGCCGTAACTATGCAGTATAGTATATGTTTTACAATAGTACTTAACTATATTTATAGTTTCATATGATTTACTGGCTAAAAAGTCTCCAAAATGCAGTCAATCTATGGGGTGATCGTTCCCAACAGCTTCTGAGGGGCCTATCTCACTGGCAGAGACATCACCGAGACTGCCCAGGCTGATCAGTCATGACAACTCTGGGACCTGGGAGGCCAAAATGTTGTTTGCGTTCTCACCAGGAAGATGTCTGGGAGACATCTCTGGACAACGTGATAACCAATTCACCCAGACGTCGCTGATATAGGTCGATATACAGTATATATATTCTTTGATATTCTTCAAGATGCGTCTCACATCCGGCCTGCCACAGGAGCTGTTGAGGCAGTTCTACACAGCGGTCATCGAATCAGTCCTGTGTTCTTCTATCACAGTCTGGTTTGGTGCTGCTACAAAAAAGGACAAACTCCAAATGCAACAGACAATCAAAACTGCTGAACAGAATGTCAGTACCCCCATACCCACCCTTGAGGACTTGCGAGTTGCCAGAACTAAGACAAGAGCATGCAAAATCCTCTTGGACACTCCACATCCTGGTCACCAGCTCTTCCAGCTCCTTCCCTCAGGTAGGCGCTACTGAATAATGCAAACTAAAACCAGCAGACATTCCATCAGCTTCTTCCGTCTTGCCATCAACTTCTTAAACAGCTAACGTATTCCATTGCAACATGCTGCCAATTTTTTGTCTTGAGTTTGTTGTCACATTTCTGTCGGGACAATTATACGTACTCGTGCACTCACTGTGGTAGTCTCGCCACGCTGCACTATTTGCATATCTGTTGTTGACCAATACTGGCCACTCATGCCAGAGTAGCATCTGCTCCATTTGCGCACTGACTGAGTAGTATCTGCACCACTTGCACGCTGACTGAGTAGTATCTGCAACATTTGCACAATTGACATTGTCCCAGATTATCGCACTAGTAGTCACTTTAAACTGCGAACATTCCCTGAAGTCTAGGCGCCCTTTGCACAATCGTCATTGCACAGGACTATTGCTATATTAGTCATTCAAACTGCTCTAATTGCTATCGGACTCTTCATCTTTTTGCACAATTTTCAAAAACTAAATAAATGAAATTGTACCGGGATTACCAGATTACTAGCAACCTTTTATTGCTCAGCGACTGTTTTTCTCAATGTCTTTATGTCTCAAAAGTGTTCTCTGTCAATTGACTGTCTGTTATCGTACTAGAGCAGTTCCAACTACCGGAGAGAAATTCCTTGTGTGTTTTTTTTTGGACATACTTGGAAAAATAAAGATGATTCTGATTCTGATTTAAGGCTGTACCCTCCCTCGCACACAAAGTCATCTGTGAAAATCATCTGGGATTAGCTCCAACTCACCCGTGAGTCGAATGGACGAGCGGTACAGAAAATACATGTGTACATCTCAACATGAGCCAAGGTATATTGCGTGTCACACAGTACCTCAAATTTAAATGCCAAAATCAGCAGACTTCTCCCAGGCAGTAGGTGGCAGTAATTTGCCTTACAACAAAGAAGACATCTTGCTGTCTCTGTGTTTGTCTCATGTGTTTACTTTGTTTAAAAAGCAGGGTTGCTGATGGTGTAGTGGTACTGACTTCGGTGCAGGCAGCGTGGGTTTAGTTCCCATTCAGTGACAGTGTGAATGTGAGTCTGAATGGTTGTCTGTCTCTATATGTGGCGTGTGACTGAATGACAACCAGTTCAGGGTGTAGTCTGCCTTTCGCCTTTCAGGGTGTAGTCTGCCTTTCGCCTTTCAGGGTGTAGTCTGCCTTTTGCCCGAGGTAAACTGGGATAGGAACGCCCTGCGACCCTGAATAGGATAAGCAGTGTAGAGAATGGATGGGTGTTTAAAAGCAGAGTAGCAGACCAAAGACAAAAAGATTTGACAGCATGATTATGACCATCGCGTAGCAATTATTTGCAATGTAGACATCGTTTTATGAGGTGATAATTGACAATAAAGGCTGGTGTTGTTGTTTGCAGCTTCTGGTATTAAGTATTATTGATCCACATGAACATTGGCCATATTATTCATTATACTTGTGTTTATGTAAAAATTAATAATATACTGTGTGAAAATTTGTTGTGTTACCTTGCACTATGACACAGGTGTCAAACTCAAGGCCTGGGGGCCAGATCCGACCCGCAACGTAATTTTATGCGGCCCGTAAAAGCAAATCATGTACGTTGACTTCATGTTGATTGCAAAAATACCAACATTGCATATGTTCTTTTTTAATAACGTTGTAATATTGCAAGCATTTTTTGTTACCATTGCCCCTTTTGAATAATAGCTGACCAATTTCTACTCGCTTCTGATTTCAAAACTATTTATCCATCAATTTGTTGTGTATTCAGTGTGTAATAATATGAGACGATTATACATTTATATGGGTTCACAGTCATAACGGCCGTCTGAGCGAAACCATAACTACGTTGTGGCCAGTGACAAAAATGAGTTTGACACCCCTGCAGTCGATGGACAATTCAAAAGTAGCTGATAGTTATTCTTTGAAATAATATTTTTAAAGTGATGGGAGACCCTCCGAATGTTCTGAAATCTTTTTTGATAGTCCTATTGTGCTACAGTGGTGGTATATGTGGATGTAACTCACCTAGCCATATAGGTGATGGCATGTTGTTGCTCTTAAAGAGGAAGGAAATGCAAAAATAATTTTGCTAAGAATATGTTGTATGTGCCCCCACTAGTCCAAATACGGTATAGTGATTAATACTGCACTCGTCGAATAAGAATTACACAGATAAATTCATCAAGTTTCACCGATCCGGGGGGCAGCCATGTTTGGCAATATCGCCCTCTGCTGTCCACTGAAATTTACTTCACAAGTGCCCTCATGCTTCCATTGCGAACGTCATGTGACCAATCCCGTAAATCAGGATATCGGGTTCCCCGTCTATGCTGCGTTAACAAGCAGAACTGCGGGTTGATTACATGATGGTTTGAACCCAAACTTGCGAGAATATTGTTCAAAGACAAACCATCACAGCAAACTAGCCATCCATCCATCTTCAATACTGCTAGTCATCACTGGGGTTGCTCGTGAGTGAGCTAGAGCCTATCCCAGCTGACTTTGGTGGGGTACACCCTGGACTGGTCGCCATCCATCCATCCATCCATTTTCTGAGCCGCTTCTCCTCACTAGGGTCACGGGCGTGCTGGAGCCTATCCCAGCTATCATCGGGACACCCTGAACTGGTCCAGCCAATCGCAGGGCACATACAAACAAACAACCATTTGCACTCACATGCACACCTACGGGCAATTTAGAGTTGTCAATCAACTTACCATGCATGTTTTTGGGATGTGGGAGGAAACCGGAGTGCCCGGAAAAAAACACGCAGGCACGGGGAGAACATGCAAACATGCGGGGATTGAAGCACAGAACTGCGAGGCAGACGCTCTAACCAGTCGCCCACCGTGCCGCGACTGGTTGCCAGTCAATTGCAAATCACATAGACAAATCATCATTCATATTTCCATTTAAGATTAAGGGTTTTCGACCATACATTCCGCCACTGTGTCCATAATATACATAAAAACATTTAGATAATGCCTGGTGATATAGGATACCTTGTGGTCATCTAAAACCATGTATTTCTAGTTTATCATTATCATTCGAGTGGTACTACTAGAATTGAACAAATGCACAAAACAAGTAGTTACAAATGAGCTTGTTCCATCGTTAAGGTGGTCAAGGTGGTGTTCAAATGACCACAGTGAGCAGGTGACCCTCAGTCGCGGGTAAGAAACGCTAAAATTGGATTCTTGGTTTAGTGTTTACGTGCGACATATTATTCAAAAGGTTAAAGTAAAGACAGCTGCATAATCTCCACTAGAATCACGCTCAGATCACGCGTGATGCGCATCTCCTTTCCAAAAGCTGAGCGAGCTCAAGTGGAGGAAATGGCACAAAAACCACTGGCTCGCACAGTCACACACATTCTCCAAAATGCAATCATCATCACATGCCTCACCTATTAACGGTTTCGGTGTCGTATTGCCCATTATGTCCACAAATCCCGCGCACTGGCTGTCAAATTAATCCAAATTATTATTGCACTCCTCGTCTGCACATCCATGTGTACAGTCGCTCTCTCTCTCTCACTCTCGCTCTCTCGCTCTCTCTCTCTCTCTCTCTCTCTCTCTCTCTCTCTCTCTCTCTCTCTTTCTCTCTTTCTGTCTCTCCAATGGTGATGAGAATCTACGTTGATCTCGATCAAAACCGCCACTGTGTGCGTTCTGAGCGTGAGCCCGAGCGCGGACGTGAGGCAGACAGACACCTCCGACCAGCGCGCAAAAGGCCCCTCCTCTCTTTAGAGGAACGTCTCCTGCACAGTCAGCACCAATTTAAAGACGCAGCAACCAGGAACAGTCCCGAGTGAAAGAAAAGAAAGGGGGGGGGGGGGGGGGGGGAGAAAGAAAGAAAGAATAAAAAGCAACACTCAAAGCTTTAGACTCGCTCAGAGGTGGTGATAATGCTCAGATGATGCTTTCCTGGAGAGGGGCGGTGTTCAAAATGGGGCAGCCTGGCCATACTGTTGAAGGGTTACCTTAGTGCAGTAGTTCTCAAACTTGTTGCACATTAGTAAATTTGCTCTTCAAGTATCGCCAAAATGACCAAAACAGTAGCGTAGTAGGCCCGAGTGTTCTTCTAAAACAAGGCCGAGGTTTTATTCTCAAAAAGTGTATTTATTATATTGTCAGTTACTGTAACATTATTCACAGTTTCAAGGTCAATACTGAACTTAAAAATAGGGAAATAAAAAACTGTATTGCTCATACAAGTTAAATCAATATTGTACTTAAATAAATGTTTGAAAACAAACAGTTGTAAAACAGTAAATGTATGTGTATTTTACTTAAAAGTTAAAGACAACTGAACTGTATGTAACAAATGTACTATAATGGATTAAAAACAAAGTTTAAACCAGTGTAAGATTATGCACAGCTTGAAAATTTTGAAATAAGATAAAGATTAAAGATGTTGAAAGAGGCAACTGTGTTTTGCCCACCTGTTCCACTAATTCTCTCCTTTAATTTTTACTTGGTCACCGTTTATTGATTTTTTTTTTGTCATTTACTGTTTGTTGTGCGTCCTGCAAACCCAGTTTGGGCTGTTTTTAGCATTTTTGGCCATAACATTTTTGGCGGCCTACATCAACACTTGTTGTGTGCGGCTCCACCAGCAGCCTATTTACAAGTCTGTTACTTTCTTTTCTTTTAATTTTACACTTTCCACCCTTTTTGCGTTGTGCTGGGCCGTTTGCACTATTGCAGTCTTTTTGCTGTGGTACCGTATTTTATTGAGCGAAAAACATTGCCGCTTATTGGACTTTCGCTATTTGTCTACAATAATACAACCGCAAGGCGCTTCGCAACACCCATTCGGGGAAGAATGCATCCCAAAAGAGATAAAGAGGGAAGAGAGCCAGCTCTTGAAGTAAAGTGACGCAAGATAGAGAACTAAATGGGACAGGGGAATTGAATCATTGCTTCTGTATGTGTGTTACTTGCCAAGAGATGAACTATCGGCTGTTACTAAATCGCAGTTGTTTGTTTACATTCAAACTCAGCTTGTAGCAAACATGACTGATTGTGGCATTACAAAATTTTTTGGTCTTATATTTTTCACGTACATCACTTTGTTACAGATGTGGTTGTTGTTAAAGAGCTCCAGAAACAGAGTTGAGATTTCATTACAGGAAGTGCTTCTTTCATGTACAACTAGATGAAACCCGCATGCCACACTTTGAGAATCACTGCCTTAGAGCCCTAAATCACTGGCCTTGAGTAAGTTGAGTATTTGCTGGTTGGGAAGATGTCTGAAAGGAGTCGTGCTGAAATCGAACATCTTCTTCCAATTTGTTTTGCAAATCGAACATTTTCAATGTCAGCGAAGACTTACTCCTTTTCCTTTTTCTTTTGGAGACTTCAAAAGGTCTTGGAGACATCTCGGAGAAACTAATTCTGTCTGTGACAGGAGAGACATCTCCGCGAGGTCTCTGGGTTATCTCCCAGACCTGTGACCAAGAAGGCTGAGGAGACATCGTGGAGACTTATCCGCTACTTCGCGGCTACGTCTCGGTGACAAAGCTTGACCCACTTTTGTTGCAAAGTCGTGATCCACTTTTGACTGTAGGCTACATCAAACTTATTTGAAAGAATAATATATACATGTGGGGTCAGTGGCTATTTTTTTAACAAAACATTTTCTTTATTCTTCCTAACTTCTAAAGCGTGAGACAGCGACAATTCCTGTACCTAATATGTTCCATGTGGGAACTTGGTACACCTCTGTGCTGTAGCGTCCATCCATCCATTTTCTGTAGCGCTTATCCTCACAAAGGTCGCGGCCGTGCTGGAGCTCATCCCAGCTGTCTTCAGACGAGAGGCGGGGTACACCCTGAACTGGTCGCCAGCCAATCGCAGGGTACGTATAAACAAACAACCATTCGCACTCACTTTCACACCTACGGGCAATTTAGAGTCTTCAATCAAGCTACCACGCATGTTTTGCGGATATGGGAGGAAACTGGAGTGCTTGGAGAAAACCCACAAAGGCACGGGGAGAACATGCATACTTCACACACAGGCGAGGCCGGCATTTGAACCCCGGTCCTCAGAACTGTGAGGCAGATGTGCTAACCAGTCGGTCACCATGCCGCCTGTGCTGTAGCAAAAAAGTCAAAGTAAGAATACATGTAATTTCTTCACTGTCACCTGTTGAGAATCACTGCACTAGACCACGTGACTGAGAGCCCATGTGACAAAGAGACCACATGACTTAGCTGGACTATACAGTATCAAGGCACCTTCGTCCTTATGTCGCGAAGAAGTCATGGAGACATAGCGGGGCTACTTCGTCGCTCTGGTGAGAGTGAGAGCAAAATTTTGGTTTTCCGAGTTGCCAAGGTCAGTTCGTTTTTTTCGGAGGATTTGCTAAATTGATATTGAATTGTTAGAGTGTCTGCCTCACAGTTCTGAGGACTGGGGTTCAATCCCCGGCCCCGCCTGTGTGGAGTTTGCATGTTCTCCCCGTGCCTGCGTGGATTTTCTCCAGGCACTCCGGTGTCCTCCCACATCCCAAAAACATGCATGGTAGGTTAATTGAGGACTCTAAATTGCCCGTAGGTGTGAATGTGAATGCGAATGGTTGTTTGTTTGTAAGTGCCCTGAGATTGGCTGGCAACCAGTTCAGGGTGTACCCCGCCTCTCGTCTGAAGATAGCTGGGATGAGCTCCAGCACTCCCACGACCCTAGTGAGGAGAAGTGCCTCTGAAAATGGATGGATGGATGGATGATATTGAATTGAGGGGCATTGCAATGCATTGATGAATCGATATTTTTACCCACCCCAATGGATTTGTACAAATACAGTCATCTCAAATAAAGCCCTGGTACTCTCTGCAGTTGAGTAACGAACCACGCCACTGTAATGGGAACAAAGTATGCCATGAAGAGGCATTTCTTCATTACCTACACTGTTCAGGGTCATGGGGTAGCAGGTTCTATCATGAGTCGATCACAGGATAATATTGAATGGAGCATTGTCCAGTAATTGAGCCCAGATGCAATGTATGAAAGGCTGCCACTGTGCTACAAATAACTTTTGAACATACTCATAATGTTAGCAAATAGGCATTTGGTGCTGTCTGATCTCCACTGAGTCCTTCTGATACGTCGAAGTTGTATGGGATTCTGTCAAACTGCCCTGAATCCAGGGATTCCCAACAAATGGGATGCTTTAAGTTATGGAGATCCCACAGCAGTGATCACGTTCATATGTCGTACCAAATGAAAGACGGCACACTTCTGTTAAACGTCTGTGCGATCATTTGAGGAAATTCCCATTTTCGCCTTCCCATGGCCTTGAGTGCTGGACTTTTCTCAAGCTGTTTCCTGTCTTCTGGACCACACTACTCTCAGAAGACTGACTCAGACCATCAGTGAAGGGAGGGTCTGGACATTTAATTTCCCCTACAACAAGTATAATCTTGTAGAGTTCATTGTCAAAATCTGCAAATCTTTTGATCTTATTGGGGAAAATGTTGTTTTCCATTGCACATATGCAGTATATTTATACTTGCACAATGAAGGAAAAGCCCTGTCAGTTTCAGTTGACGCCAACATGGTCACAGTGGTCTTATTCTCCTCGAGGACAAACACGACCTGTAAGAAATGCCATTTGGGTAAAGGCAACTTGAATCTAAATATATCTCAAAAACAAAAGCATTTGTTTCTACCTCGTCAGCGCTGTTTGTTTTAGCAGGATATGGTGGCTCCTTATATGAACCTTTGCTTGAATGGTGTTTGGGTCGAAGCGGAGCAGAACTGGAATCTCCCAGCCCCCACGCCCTGGTCACAGCATCAGATGGAAAAAGGAGCTGTTACGGCAAAGGGGATCAACACAGGAAGTGAATATGGAGCCTGCAATGGGCTCTGCAATCAAGCCTTGTCTGTAAACACTGCAGAGCCACAGAAACAAGTGCTGATTCCCATGATGCTTCACTCCCTCAGCACATACACACAAGTGTTGATGAGAATGTAATGACTGCTGTGTTGCTCTGACTCCAACCACATGGATTAAATAGTCGTCTACGAGACTGTTGAATGCTGAAAATATGTTGACATTAGTGAAAATATGTCAATGTTAGTGGTGAGAAAGTGT
Source organism: Phycodurus eques (assembly GCF_024500275.1). Classification (NCBI taxonomy): domain Eukaryota; kingdom Metazoa; phylum Chordata; class Actinopteri; order Syngnathiformes; family Syngnathidae; genus Phycodurus; species Phycodurus eques. The sequence goes on from NC_084533.1 coordinate 15,012,619, forward strand.
GCGTGTTTGAGTGTGATAACTTGTGTTTTCCTAAGTGGTTCTGTGCCAGACGATCAGTAAAACAGGCCTACATTCAAAGAGTCTTGTAAAATTCCAACTCACAGAGCACACATATGGCAATCCAAAGCTAACAATTTTGTTTCTCACACTGAACGGAGATAGGGTGAGAGGCTCGGTCATTCAGGAGGGGCTCAGAGTCGAGCTGCTGCTCCTCTGCATCGGGAGGAGCCATATGAGGTGGCTCAGAATAAGGATTCCCCCTGGATGCCTCCTGGTGAGATGTCCAGGCACGTCCCACCGGGAGGAGGCCCCGGGAAAGACCCAGGACACGCTGGGGATATTACGTCTCTTGGGTGGCCTGAGAATGCCTTAGGATCCCCAAGGAAGAGCTGGACGAAGGGACTGGGAGAGGGAAGTCTGGGCTTCCTTGTGAAGCTGCTGCACCCCACGACCGGACCCCGGATAAGCGGAAGAAAATGAATGGATACATGGATGGATGTATGGTTGAATCCATGGAACGATGGATGATGTCAAGCGAGCACATCAGTATAATATAGTTGGGAACTGAACACAACCCATTCACTAGGTTGATTAATTTTAAGGAAGTCATACAAGTCGGATTTATGGAAGTATTTAATGATTTACTGGGGTGTTCGGAACCTCCAAGTTTTCATGAGATGTGTCTAAAAGCGTGTTGTTACTAACTTAACATGACCCCCACGACTGAAATACAGTGAGAGCAATCAGGCATTCAAAAAGAAAAGAGGAACAATCCTTCATTAGTCCCACAGGAAATTCAACAAGGTTCCATCTGAACATCCTGTGTGCTTATAGAGCTTAGTTAGAAAAACTTAGAGAAGAGTGATTTTCTGGTTCTGGAATACAGAACTGCAGCAAGGCTTTTCTTCAATGTTGTTTTAGGCCTCTGTGTCAGTGGGAGATGTGCTAAAAATGGCCCATCAATGCATTTAAACCAGATGCATGGACGGTGCTCTTCCTCCATCTGTTCTATTGTCTCAGTGTTCTGCAAGCTGAGGAGCGGATGCACCACTGATGGAGAAGCAGGAAATACTCTCAGTCTAGCTTGAACAACACAGTCACCTTCTTCTTCTAACATTGTGCACAGTGGCTGCAGATGCAAGTACAAAATCTAAATTCATCCATAGACGTTCATGACATTTTTTTCTGTGTACACAGAAAGCTGTAGATAATTACAAGCAATGAAATACCATCTCAAATAAAGTAAATGACAACTTAATATAATGTGTTTAAAATGAGGATCACAAGCTTAACTAAACTTGATTCCACCTGTTATTTGTTTAACTGTATAAATTAAATGCATAAATAATACAAACTTATACAGTACATATATTTTTCTAAATAATAATATACAATAATAAGACATGAATATATGCTGGTAAACATTTAAAAAATGTCATTATAATTTGAGAATATTTTAAAAATATTATTGATAAAACTATCTATAAAGTTATTAAAATACTCTCAATTTTGTTTGGTCTACTCAGGAAATCAAGAGGACATTTCGCAATTAGAATAACATTGCTTCCCAACAGGTCAAATTTTTTTTTTTTGCACTCCAAAGTGCTTACACAGCGGCATGCTTAATGCAGCGGAAATTACCCGAATCTGCTGTTGTCACTAATCGCAGTACTGAGTGGTTTCTAGTCTCCTGGCAAAAGAACCGGAAAATCCTGCACATGTCAAGCTTTGTCTTTAACATGACTCCCCATAATGGGCAACACACAACCCAGAAAAAAACTCTTCTGGTGAAACATTAACATTTATAAGGTTACGCTCTGCATTTTTTATCACCATTTCAAAACAGATAAAAATACTCTGCCCTGTAAAGACAGGAGGAAAATGAAGCCAAATTAAGTGAGGTGGATACATGCTTTATGCTGACGTTGTTATACCAAAAGCATCATTCATGTTTTGTGGTCCCAACATTAAAAAAGATGGATGCCTTGAGGTTTATCTGCAGCATTTCAATTTTAGCACCGTCATAAAATATCTTAAGCCATATACTGTATGTTGGGAACACGATGAATACTTGACGTATGAAACAACATAGTTAAGAAGCTCCCAAATAGGCATGTTAACATCATTAGAATTTATGACACGAAGGGAACGACTTCGCAAGCTATTCGAAGCTTGACAGAATTTTGCCCCCCGGCTCTGAAATGCTAACTTCCAAATGGCTTCACTTTAAGTTTCTTGAGGGGAAACCAATCCAAAATCTCATTAAGGAAACTTGAGTAGTTTGGGGAAATTGCTGAGGAGAGCAATTCAAAACCTTTCAACTTCCAGTTGAATCTATAACCCCTTTTCCAGCAAAAAAACAAACAACAAAACACAGGAAAAATTAGTTTCAGGTACATTAGTTCTTAGGACAAAATGTTTCTGTGGCCCATTGTTGTTTTGCATTCCCAGAGCAGCCCAAGTTTCTAGAACATTGACTACTACTATACTGCTACTAAAATGTAGGTGGTGTAGAAAAAAAAATTCAAAGTTATCCAAAACCATCCATCCATCCATTAATTTTCTGAGCCGCTTCTCCTCACTAGCGTCGCAGGCGTGCTGGAGCCTATCCCAGCTGTCATCGGACAGGAGGCGGGGTACACCCTGAACTGGTTGCCAGCCAATCGCAGAGCACATACAAACAAACAACCATTCGCACTCACAGTCACACCTACGGGCAATTTAGAGTCTCCAATTTATGCATGTTTTTGGGATGTGGGAGGAAACCGGAGTGCCCGGAGAAAACCCACGTAGGCACGGGGAGAACATGCAAACTCCTCACAGTCGGGGCCGGGGATTGAACCCGGGACCTCAGAACTGTGAGGCTGACGCTCTAACCAGTCGTCCACCGTGATGCCTATCCAAAACCAATTACATAATTAAAACAACAATGCAAATATAAGTTTTGATTGATAATAAATTACACCAATTTTCACGAGCTATGTCACGAGCTAACAGGCTTCCAGGGCTCCTCTCAGCCGACAGAGGGGCGGCGAGCTCGTCCGCAGTGTCACCTCCTCGCTAAGGCATTTCAATAGCAACACTGAGCTGTTCTGTAAATTTTGGCATCCAAGGCATGTTTGGCCTTTTTTTGTGGTAGGCATAGCTAGCGAGCTAACTGCATGCTATTGTTTGTAGAAATGGGTCAAGTAATTCTAACTAATTCTAACTTGTAATTGCGCATGCCCAAGCCAAAGTGTGTCACTGAACACCGTTTTATTCATGCCCCAAAAAAATTGGAAAACTGAAATGGTTAGAAAAACAGTTATGTGTACAATTCAATGCTACATAGATCTTTAGGGTCTTTTTAGGGTCTCTCAGGGTCTTTAAGCCGCATTAGGCAGGAATGCTGGGATAGATCAGACACTCATTTTGCTGATTTTGTTCATTGTGAAGTATGAACATAAACAAAAATTCCTTCTGTTGGACTCCAAAACTTCAGTCTGCACCAACAACAGCGCCTGAATCTTATAGTCTGTCCACATCTGTGGTAGCTTTTTGTCTCAGTCTCATAGCATGATGCAAAAAAAATTCACATCAAAACAGTAGTGAGAACAAGAACAGCTGTAGACTTTTCGAAAAGTGGCGACTGAAAAATAAATGCTGCAGTCATCCAATCGGAATTATCCGCATCACTAAAATCAAATGTTCATGGGCCTCTAGAAAGTGCTGCTCCCCCAGCAGGGTTTTTTCTTGTACCTGAATGTTTTATGTTTTTTTTTTTTTTTAACTTTCTGAAGTGTTCCTGGGATGTGAATACACAAAGGTCTTAATTCCAGGGAAAAGTCACTGGGGTGAAAAAAAGCTTCATGCTTTGGTTTCTCCTCTTTTATGTCTAAAATGTTCTTTTATACTGGGTGATTTTAGCTCTTTTGAATATTTCTGTTTTTAGTTAAAGGTGACGCAAAGGTTATTGTTTTAATAATTTATAGGCCTCCAAGATGCAATAGAAAATTTATGGAGGACTTTATGGAGTTAGTTTTTTTTGTCCTGACTCCAACTATTTTGTCATAACGGGAGACTTTAACATTCATGTTGACAATAACATAAAAAACAAATCTAAAGAACTCTCTGCTATACAAGACACATTTGACCTCTCTCAACATATTAAGAGTACAACCCGCACTCAAGGTCACATCTTAGACCTGGTCATCTCTAAGGATGTTGAAATTCTAATTGACATTAAGGATATGGCTATTTCTGACCATTTTTGTGTATTCTTTGAATTCCAGATTCTTCCAAAAGTTCAGACAACCTCTTTGTCTATTAAGAAAAGGTACATAAATGAGAGTACCTCCACTAGGTTTATGGAGACCATAGCTGTGCCAAAAACTGTGAATGCTGAGACAGTTAATGAACTATTTCCTGTGCTACAACTACTTTGTGTGCACAAACTACTATAATAAACTACAACGTGCGCACGAAGTACTACATTGTGCGCACGAACTACCACTTTGTGCTCACGAAATAGTTACAGGGTGTACACGAAGTCCATACTGGACAGGAGGGTAAGGAAATCGAGCGCACGCTCTTTCGAAGTTGGAAGTCGAGGCAGAGTTGCAGTTCCAACAAACACACAAAGAGTAGTCTACTACTCGTTGTAACAAAGAAGCAAACATAGACCCAGTCAAGTAATTGCCTAAATGTAGAATAATAAGATATTGACTAGAACATGATAAGAAAATAAACTTACCCTGAAGTCATCGCATGTGTCTTGTAGTTTCGGGTGCGTCGTTTGTAACAAGTCCGTAAAAGTGCGCTCGATTAGGCTACCCTCCAGTCCAGTACGGAGCTACGGCTTCTTCGTGCGCACGCTGTAACTATTTTGTGCGCACGAAGTAGTAGTTTGTGCATACAAATTAGTAGCTTGTGTGCACAAATTAGTGGCTTGTGCGCACGAATTAGTATTTTTTTTTTACGTCATGTCTGGGGCTCCGTAAAAAAGAAACATGTTCTGACATTTTGTTTTACGTAGTTTGTATTTTTGTTGTTGTTTTGAATGAAAAAGTCGTTTTATTTAGAATATTCACGTATTATTACATGTAGCCTGGCCAACCTCAATAAATGAACTCTTTAGAAAGAACAAATATTTGTGGCCCTTTAAGATTTGTATTTGAGAACCCCTGATCTACACGGTTCACAAAACAATAATGCAAACAGGAGTATTTGTTGAGAAGTAACTATGGCTGACCTTGACCAGAGGGAGCTTTGCGCCCCAATGAGCGCTTGGTGTCGTGAGCTGAAATACCTCTGCTATTATTAACCTTGTGTGGTCACTCGAAAGGAGCTAGGCAAGACATCCGGGCCTGCTTGTGGTAATCACTTGTTCAAAGAAAAATTGCAACGTGTCCCCCTAAATGAGAGAAGTTCAAGAGCAGCCAGCAGCTGTCATGTGCTATATGGACCATTAAGCATCGGCCCATTGAATGGCCAAGCATATACTGTAGCTGGCATCCCTAGATCCCACGTTACATAACTTGTGACTGGCATGGACGAGTGGTAACCTCAATGGAGGTCTTCCTGTTAAATGTTCTGTTTATTCTGTTTACGACCCATTGGACAAATGTGCACCTACCATAGAAGGGAGAAGCAGCAGGTGATCTATGCCTATGCTTTTGAACGCAATTGTTGTGTATCATTGCTTATTACTAGTAGATATAAGTGTAATAAATAAAATACAATGCTGCAACATCATTCATGTCTGACCATCTAAAATCAGATGTTTGTTACACTGGTTAATTTTGAAGTCCTTTAAAGCACATCTAATAATGATAATGGCAGATGTGCTAACCAGTCATCCACCGTGCCTCTAAAAGTATATCATTATTAGGAATGATCATAATAATGAAGATCTTCTTTTCCTTTCGGCTTGTCCCGTTAGGGGTCGCCACCGCGTGTCATCCTTTTCCATGTCAGCCTATCTCCTGCATCCTCCTCTCTAACACCAACTGCCCTCATGTTTTCCCTCACTACATCTATCAACCTTCTCCAAGATCCTTTCCTGGATGCCAAGCTTAACTATCACTTCTTCAACACCCCTGTTTCCTTTACCAACATGTCCATTACAACCTGTACCAATCACGACTCTCTCTCTCTCTCTGTCTGGGATGCTTACAATTAATTCTTCTAGCTTCTACCAGAATTTCTCTTTCACCTCTAGTTTACATCCTACCTCTGTGCCACTAATTAAAAGACTGGAAGAAAGGCTACTAATTGGTGTTTGTTCTCTTGAGCAATGTTTACCAACCTTAATTGAGGCAAGACAAACTGTGTATTTTACATTTAGAAAATGTCACGACGCACCACCAAACAAAAATGTCACAAAAATATTTATAATGACAATTTCCTCTCACTTTACTCACTCAGTGTGAAATCTGGGCCTGTTTAGTTGGTCACAAAATTTTTATTCTGTTGTATTAATGGCAACAGGTGGATCCACAGGTTTAGAAGAGAGTTTTACTGCTCTACAGCAGGGGTACTCCAATGCAAATCTTAAAGGGATTATTATTTGTTTTTATTTTCAGTGTGTCAAAGGGTCCATTTATTGAGGTTGGTCAGACCACATGTGATATTACTGTAAATTAAAAAATAAAAATGTACTTTTCATCCAAACTGACAAGAGAAATAATTAAAATAAAATGTCATTTTCATTTTGACATGAATTAAAATAAATAGTTGAATAAAAGAAAACATGACCTCTGTCATGAATCAAACACAAATTTATCAGGATGGGGGTAAAAAACATTTTTCTTTTTAAAGATGAACCAAGTAACCACAAGAGAGAAGGAAATATGGAAATAAGGAAATAATATCACAATTCAAATGTGTGTCATTGCATTTGTGTGTATGTGTGCGTGTGTATGTGTGTGTGTGTGTGTGCGTGTGCGCGCGTCTGTGTATGTTTGTGTGGTGTCCTAGGAGAGCTAGAATAATGAAACATAAACATAAGATAAATATAAGATAAGTAAAAACAATAATCAAATACAAGTACAATCAGCAGCATTTACACATTTAACAGCGCACTTCCTGTATTAAAGTGGCACTAAGAGGGCTCAAAAAATGGCAAGTAAATTCGACACACCACATAGAAGATTAATGTTAACAAGCCTACCAAATTTGTATGAATAAAAAAAATTGCGAAGTACAGAAAATCAGGTTTCAAAACTTGAACAATGAGGGCCACCTCTCAGCTCTCAGACGCTTTGGGCATGTCTCATTGATGCCAGGAAAACCGTGCCGCATGTTAATCCATCCATCCGTTTTCTACCGCAATGAGGACCAATGCCAGCTGTTCTCGGGTCAGACACCAAAACTTTATATATATTGTTTTGATAATGTGGTAGCCTACCTAGGTCATGAGTTCAAGAAATGAACTACCCTCCTTTTAGTCAAATAGTCAGGTAGGTTTTGATGAAGAAGATGGCGAAAAGAAAAAAAACGCACATTTCAACACGGATGGACAGAGGAATTCGCCTTTGTGGCGAGAGCAGCTGCTACGGTGTGTCTATTATGCAATGATAAAATTTCATCGATGAAACGGTCAAGCCAGTGAATACAACTTATATTCAATGTTAAAAAATATTATACGGCTATCACTGAAATACATTTTAAAATGTGTGGCTTTCGTGGTTCTCTTAGCTTCCGGACCCCGACCCCTGGACTGTACTGTACCTATATGGGCTGACCAAAACAAAACACAAAGTGGAAGAAAACATTTTTCAATTCAGGCACACCTGCCACGCAGTAGGCGTGCTTCTTGTGCACTCCAAGCCTCACATCCACATTGAATGGGCTGGATGACTGCACACTACACTGTGCTGTGCGAAACAAAGTGGCTCATGGCCGATCTCGTCTGATCATGCAAACTCCCATAGCAGTTTCAGGGGGGGCACAAACAGGCGGCCAGTGGGCTGGGAGTGGCACGGGCCAGCCTATTAGGCACCCCTCGTCTACAGTCTAATCCAAAAGCATCTTTGGAAAATATGAAAAACTACTACAGTGGAAGCCCCAAAGGCTATCCGTCCCTCTACACGAGTTGACTTGGAAATTGTTCTAATTTTAAAACAATTTACGGTAAGTCCCCCTTTTAAAGCTTGTAAAGTTTGTCAACTGTCTACACAATCTAGCCGTCAGCAGAAAGGTTCAGTAATGAAGAGTCATTTGCCTTGAAAGAGGACACCATGCTAAAGAACTTGAACAAGCTTCCAATGATAACCTAACATTATGAACTGTTTCAACACTTCTATGGCAGTTGCACCTGACATGACCAGGATGAGAGAGGACTATAGTTTTTCTGGTATGTACTTAAGCGTTTTTTTTTTTTTAATGAAAATGTTGCTGTGTGGTCAGAGCTCTGAGCTGCGGCATGTCGGCCACCTCCCTGCTGATTAGACTACATGTGGGCGCGACATAGGAGGTCCTGTTCGACGTTGATGTCTCCAGGGACACCGTTCCCATGGAGCTGTTTGAAGCTGATGCCCTCGTCCCCTGTGCTGGACGGATTACCTTTATGGCTCAACAATCCCAGTCTTCTGACCATATTATTATTATCATTGGTGAGGGCATTCTGTTCACGGAAGGAAGCTTCAGGACATGAGGGGACAACAGCACTTGGGTGTGTTCCTGTGGCAATTTTTTAAAAAGAAAAGTATGCATGATTGTTTTACATGGAAAAGCAGCTCTCATGACTTTTGACAACGTGCAGCCCTGTAGCAGCGGCAGATGAGCCTAAAGCGAAGAAGAATAAACAGTAAAGGCTCGCTTTGTTTTTCCGTGTGAGATAGCCTGTTTTTGGCTGACCCACTTTGAAGTAGAACAAAATGAACACGAGTGCTGATTTCTTCAAAGGGGGCAGAAAATGTTTTTATCAAATTTGGCGATCTTATGGCTTATTTGAAGGGGCTATGAGGCAAAACGTGCCGACTGCTTGGGAAACTTGAATAGAAAACTGGCTCCCCTCTGGCACCACCCTCACTTGTGAATCCCATTAGCACTTTTGTTTTTTCTGTACTCTGCAGGGGTTGATGTGCTCCAATGAGTCTATGAGTGTCTTTGACAATTCAGGATCAGGAAAACACACATTTCCAGTGTAGATAACATCCATCCATCCATCCATCCAATTTATTCCACTTATCCGAGGTTGGGTTGCGGGGGCAGCAGCTTAAGCAGGGAAACCCAGACTTCCCTCTCTCCAGCCACTCCAGTCAGCTCTTCCGCGGGGATCCCGAGGCGTTCCCAGGCCAGCCAGGAAACGTAGTCTCTTCAGCTTATCCTGGGCCTCCTCCCGTTGGGGCATGCTCAGAACACCTCAACAGCGAGGCGTCCGGGGAGCATCCTAACCAGATGCCAGATCTACCTCATCTGGCTCCTCTCAATGCGGAAGAGCAGTGGCTTGACTCTGAGCCCCTCCCGGATGACCAAGCTTCTCACCCTATTTCTAATGGAAAGCGGAGGAAACTCATTTTGGCCGCTTTTATCGGCGATCTTGTTCTTTCGGTCATGAGCCCACAGCTCGTGACCATAGGTGAGGGTAGGAACATAGATCGACCAGTAAATAGAGACCTTTGCCTTTTGGCTCAGCTCTTTCTTCAACACGACAGACTGTTACTGAGTCTGCATCACTGCAGACAACGCACCAATCCGTCTGCAGATCTCCTGCTCCATTCTTTCCTCACTGGTGAACAAAACCCCAACATACTTGAACTTCTCCACTTGGGGAAGGATCTCTTCCCTGACCTGGAAAGGGCACGCCACCATTTTCCGACTGAGGACCATGGCCTCAGATTTGCAGGTGCCGATTTTCCTCCCAGCTGCTTCACAATCGGCTGCGAACCCCTCCAGCGAGAGTTGAAGATCACGGCTTGATGAAGCCATCAGAACCACATCATCTGCAAAAAGCAGAGAAGCAATGCTGAGGCCACCAAACTGGACCCTCTCAAACACCTCGGCTGCACATAGAAATTCTGTCCATAAAGGTAATGAACAGAATCGGTGACAAAGGGCAGCCTTGGCGGAGTCCAATTCTCACTGGAAACATGTTTGACTTATTGCCCCGAATGTGGACCAAACTTTGACACCGGTCCTACAGGGACCGAACAGACCTTATTAGGGGACCCCCATATTCCCGGAGCACCCTCCACAGTCCTCCCCGAGTGACACTCATGTGCATGACAGGCATGGATTAAAAAAAAAAAAAAAAAAAATTTAATGGATGCATAATAACCAGCATGTTGGCAGGGGTCTTGGTTTTAGGGCCTCATGTGCAGAGTTCACGTTGTCCCTGTGATTCTGTTGGTTTTATCTGGGTACTCCTGCTTCCTCCCATATTCCAATAACATACACATTGGTTGGTTAATTGATGTTTAATGATTTTTTGTGAATATGTGATTTACAACTGGCAGGTGACCAGTCCAGGGATTACCTAGCCAGTCACACACAGACAACTGGGATAGGCTCCGGCTCACCAAAGACCTTAATGAGGACAATTGGTATATTGATGGCTTGATATTACAGTAGATAGAAAACATATATGAGTGGTTAGTACATCTGCTGCACAGTTCTGAGGTTGGGGGTTTAAAACCACGCTTTCCTGTGTGACATTTGCATGTTCTCTCTGTACTTGTACTGTAGTTTTCTCCGGATACTCCAGCCACCTTTCACATTCCCAAAACGTGCATGTTAGATTCATTGAAGACTCTAAATTGTCCATAGGCGTGAATGTGAGTGTGAATGGTTGTCTGTCTATACGTGAGCCGGAATAGGCTCCAGCTCACCCATGAGATTAATGAAGATAGGCGTTATAGAAAATGGATGGATGGTTGAAATTTTGGCTGTGGTAGTAATAATTTTTTTTTTTTTTTTCATAACTTAAATGTGATAAACAAATGTGTCGTTCAAGATGAGGTCACACTAAGTACTTGTCACTTTATTGTATTCCTCATTTTTGTCTTTGTTCTAAATGTATTTGTAATAAGACTGAAGTAATCTTAGATATGCTCATTAAACTTTGCTAAAAGTACAAATGTGATGGTAGCCTAAAACTTTTGCCCAGTGCTGTCAAGTTTTAACGTAAAAGATACAGGCAAGAGGTGTCGCTATATGTGCAGGTCTGTTGCTTGCTATCAGCTATCCACTATCTGAAGGCTCCGTCGGCGTATCAGCACCACATACCAGACATCAAAGATACTCTGTCACAGAATGGTATGAGCCAATGGGAACCTTGTAAACTGAGCTGGACACTTATTTGTGACGTTACAATGTACACTATGCAGCTCCACTGCTCCAGCAGGTAAGCAAGCAGATCCAGAAACAGGTACACGTAAGTCTTGTAGCCTAAGTCAAACTATCGTCAACGGAATACAGTATATTACAAAAATGGGCATCTTAAACACGCAATTGCGTAACCCTGGTGCATGACTCAAAGAGTTGAGAAGGGGGATATGGTGTCAGTTTCAAAAATATCCCGTTCACCTTGAGGTCATCTATACTGATGAGTGCTTCCTTCCATCTGGGATCCTTTTCCTGTTCCCAACCAACATCCAGAACTCATCTCGCTACAGTGCTCGCTACATGGTTGTGTAAGCTTTTCTTTATCTTGCTCATTATTTTCACTCCCTTTCCTTCAAAGTTGTTCCCACCTCCTTCCCATTCCTGAGTCCTCTTCCCAACTCCCCCGTTGCTCTCTTGTCATGACATTGGCGTGTGACACGTGTGAGAAACCTCTGCAGGGGCCCCCGCTTTGGACAAGACACCGATATACTGAGAGTGCCGGGTGACGAGGCTATTTTAAGGGCTCGTAAATATGAGAACTTCCTGTCCTAAAGTGTATCTAATGTCTCTGAGGATATTTGATGCAGACAGAGACCAAAGTTCTTGTTGATTTGGTGAAAGCTTCTTGGTTTTTTTTACTCAAAGTTTCAGGCCTTAACTTAAAAATAGACATTTGCACATAGCTGGACAGTGAAAGTCGTTCTCTCTCAAGCTGCCTTTGCCAGCAATTGTTCCTCTGTGTGTATAATAGCATTTTCCCACGCACTTCCACACATTTAGCAAGCTCAGTCTCTGTTCACCTGTTTGCAAGTGTGGACACAAGCCAAAGAATTTACAGTACCAAGAAAAGCAATACAGGTACTGTGAAGCTGAAATACAAGTGCAAGCTGTACAAATTGAGTTTAATTTCCTATGACTGTAATCAGTAGAAAACAAATTACTAATATGCAATATGTACAGTACACACATATGCAATTATTTTTACAATGAAGAGGGTAGCGATCGACCATGGCTTGTCTCCGTTTTGTTGTGTAATAGTCTGTCTTTTTAATGTTATACACGGGCGTTTGGTGAATTTGCTGATGGCTGACGTGAGGATTTAAATTTGTTCATCACATAGTGTTAGTGTCATGACATCATATAGTGTTTGTGTTAGCCTTTTCAGATAGATAGCAATTGTGCTTTTGTTATATTTCAGGATAGACTTGCATATTGAGCAGGTGAATACAATATTTACACACGCTTGAGGCCAAGGCTGCTAGTTTGCTATGCAAACCCACCACTTGCTGATTTCAGCGAGGTGTCTGTGTTCAATACACATGAGAAGCAATTATTAGTCCACCTCAAGCAAAAAATTTTATCGCGGAGTGGCAAAGTGGATATGTTTTTTTATATTTATATATATAAAATGCAGAAGCAGGAATTCATGGGCCAGAATCACAGTGACACTGTTTCCCAATGAACACGTAGTAGCCTGTAAACTAGCGAACACAATGAAAAGCAAATATGACGCTCAAATTATGTTCATTTTTGTATATATATATATATATATATATATATATATATATATAGTATGAAATGGTGGGCAAAGACATTTTCTTAAAGTAACAGAAGACCTCCGAGAGAAACCAAATCTCTAATCAGTTAGAACCTGTTATAATCATTTGTTGTTTGACCGAGTGTGGAATGGACCAAAAAGATTAATTTTGTCCCTCTTGAAAGTGGGCTACAAACGCATACCAATAATCAGACCAAATTTGGGCATTTTCTCTTCCTTGGGATCAAAGTCACCCAAGGCCCCTTTTTCAGATGCCTCTATAAGAACACATTTTCCTCCCTGATCTCCCTGAAACATTTGATGCTGACAATCATAACTGTTAAACTTGTTTAATTTTGTTTAATGGTGACGTGAAATGGACTAACAGTCAACAAGGAAGCGAAAGATGTCTGCGTCATTGTCGGACATAAATAGTGGAACAGTTTCTCACAAGTCAATCCCCACAAGAACCGCAATCTCGTTAACAGAAAATTAGGCCTAGTTTCTTCTATATTTTTTTTTCTAATACTACTCTTTCTTCTTTGTATTTCTTAGCAGTCTGGCAGCACAGTGCCACTATGCTGCCTCTCATAGTTCACTCTTGGTACTACATCTGGTTTTGGGAGTAGAAACATGCAATTGTCATTGTGTGTGTGTGGTGTGCTGTGTTGGTTATCTCAAGTACATCACACATTGTAAGAGCGGTAAGCACACACCTGCCCATTTCCCCCCACCTCTCACATTTTAAAATTTGTTTCAGAAAAAAATTGTTGTGTGTGTACCCTGCTTCACACACACATTCATATTACTCCTGTTACGACCATGTTGACTGTGTAACTGCCACCCAAAGAGCTTCATGACATGTAAATGTACACACACACGTACCACTCTTAGCGGTGTTGCATCACCCAAACACAAGTCGAGCTAAGCAGCCTTTGACAACAACAAGCGAAGCAGCCACAATGATGGAACCTTACGCAACAAGACTCGAATTAAATTTGACACTCATCTCTCAATGCTCAAGTAGTCCATTTAGGATGGTACAATGAAAGGCTGAGTTCTGACGTACAGTGTACACAAAGACATCATAGATTGCACTAATCTCCCAGGCCCTCTTATACTGCACAACTGTTCTGCGTTACTGACATAACCTGTTGCTCGAGGCCAAATAGGCAGCAGTTGTCTTTATAAGTGTCTGACTGAATAATCCATGTGCACTGTCAGTGAACAATGCAGGATATTCTAACTGCAATCATCTGAACCCAAATGTATTCCCACCATGGCTGCGTTCCGCAGCACATGGCTCCATTGGCAGATTTAGCAACACAGTGGAACAGTACAGCCCTGTGTTGCATAGTGGTACGCGCACAAGGATAGCTTATGATATGAGTCTCAATGCATTTCAAGTTGAGATGACCTGAATAGACCTTATTCTTACACGATCTGTGTTTTAAAATCCCATCAGGCCATTTAATTTATTACCACTTTATATTGGTTGTGTTACTTCAGAAACACTATTTAATTGTCTACTCTTTTACATTTCAGGACACGCAATAGACAAGGTAATCGCTACACTGATTGTTAAGTCGATAGCGTGGAATTGATCGGCACATTTTCTGGGCAGTAACAGGGCACGAAAATGGAGTGCAGATCATTCACAGAGAGATTCTCTGAGAGACTTTGATGCGGCCAGCGTAGGTTCATTTCGCACTCAGTAACCGTGTGAATGTGAAAGCAAATGGTTGTCTATGTCTATATGTGCCTGTATCCCACTAGAATACAATAGATCCGGCCCTGCACTGAGCAGCAGCTGAATTACTTCACACAATTTCCACATTCAGAAAACCAAAACGAGCAATCTGTAGTAACCTGAAAATCTTTAAAGCAGTGGTTTTTAAGGGTCATTAATGGGGTAAGTTCACAAATGGGACCTTGATCAAGAGCAAAAGTGGAGCAAACCATTTTCTTCTGAAGCTGTTTAACTTTTTTTATGAAGAGAAATGTTGTTACTATTTTAAGAGTTGTAACAGTTTCTTTGCATTGTTCCATATCTAGAAACGCTGTCCATAAAACTGACTCATCAGTAGGAGTTCCAGCCATGGGAGCAGTGGCGATTATAGGGCGGGCCAGTGCCCCCAACACTGTGCCTGGACCCCCCCTGTGACCCCCTCTCTATACAGTTAGTACAAAGTACTGTAGTAAGACAGCATTAGCAGCTTGTCACACTAACTACGCACAAGGAAAACAAGCAAGGAGTTACTACACAGAGCCCAACCTACAGTTATGGTACAACAACCTAACAAAAATGAAAACACGGACAACACTTATTATGGGGAAACACATAAAAACTCTAACATTACGATGGACACCCACCCCAGTAAAATTGGTCTAGAACCCCCACTGCATGGGAGATGTGGCTGTCACGTGTGCGTGTCTGTTTGAAATTGTATTGGGACCGTGTCAAATGTTTTTCTAATATGTATATGTATGCTTTGGGCTGCTAAAAACTGGCCCGCTGGCTGAACTCTGGACCCTCCTGGATTAATTGATGGTTACTTTTACCCATACAATTCTAGTGCATTCAGAATAGGAAATGTAGATGAATATATACATGCTATACAAAGTGCGGGAGGATCCTCCCCAGACTTTACTTCAAAGACTTCTTCTACATTTCCTTTGTTCTCCTTCTGCTTCTAGGTTTCTGTCTTGTTCCCATCACCCTGCCCTGCTGGGGTCTGGGAAAACGATGACTTCATCTTTGTAAACCTCTCTCACCCACACAACACTCCAACCAACCACAGCTGAAGGACAGGCATTTCCTGTATGTCCTTGACTAATAATAACAATGTTTAATTGTGATACGACTGCTACTCTTCAGAACATGGCCAGGATTAGATACAGTTTGACTGAGAATTGGAATTGGGCATCATTTCTAACAATGGTTGCAAAAATTCCTAACTCACCATAAAGCTGTTACAGACTGTTCATAATTTTGTTGGAGTCTTGATATTTTGGGAAGCTATCAAAACATTTCTAGCATCGTATTTGACCAGTAGTTCAACTGTTGGGCAGGTTTTTAGTTGGAAGTGACTAAAGCTTGATATTAAAATAGCACTTAGGAAGAGAAAGAAAAGTGACATACAATCCATATAAAAAGTCTACCAACCCCTCTTCAAATGCCAAGGTTTTTGTGATATTAAAAAAAAAGTTTGCCTGTACAACTCAATTGAAGAAAAACACAAATATTTTTAAAAAGTGAAGGAAATTTGAGGAAATGTGCACACCATCTTATACAGTAAATGGGGTTGTGGCTGTGATCCAGTTAAACCAATCACGTTTAAACTCATGTTAAATGGGAGTAAGCACACACCGGCCACCATTTTAAGTGCCTCTGATTAAACCCAAAGAAAGTCCACATGTTGTAGTAGGCGTTTCCTGCCATTTTTGTCATCACATCTTACAGCACAAGCCAGGTGTGTGCTGACTGCCATGTTCAAAGTTTGTTGACTGTGAAAAAGTGATTTGTTAATGATGAATACAGCCACACTACTGTTACAGTTATAAGAGGTTTTACAAACTTGTGCAACTGCATTATCTCATTTGTTTATTTTTACTTCCCCTTTCAAAGATTGCATTTTTTTTCAGTCGGGTTGTACAGGGGCGGCACTTTGGCCGACTGGTTAGAGCGTCGGCCTCACAGTTCTGAGGAGCGGGATTCAATCCCCGACCCTGCCTGTGTGGAGTTTGCCTGTTCTCCCCGTGCCGGCGTGGGTTTTCTCCGGGCACTCCGGTTTCCTCCCACGTCCCAAAAACATGCATGGTAGGTTAATTGAATACTCTAAATTGCCCGTAGGTGTGAATGTGAGTGCGAATGGTTGTTTGTTTGTATGCCCTGCAATTGGCTGGCAACCAGTTCAGGGTGTAGCCCGCCTCCTGCCCGATGATAGCTGGGATAGGCTCCAGCAGGCCCGCGACCCTTGTGAGGATATACGCAATACAACCAGTGCTTTATACACAAAGTAAAGCTAAGACATACAAAGTAAGGTTATGACTTGCATGTATTGATACACAGTTACTGTCCATCACTCCATTTAGTTATGGGTCAAAATATCTTCAGCACTATTAGGATGACGAATCATTTCACGTACAAATAGAAAAAAGCTGACCTACCATCTTCTCTGCATCTCTGCTCCTTCCCTCTGTTTGAAAACAACAGACTGATACGCTGAAAAAGTGAAGGCTGTTTCTTTTCCATCTTGTGACTCATTCAGAATTCTTCCACCAAATGTGTGAAGGCACGTTTTCTCTGCTAGACTGCTCAGAAGAAGTGTGAGTTTGCTACTGTAACCGTTATTCTGCCCAAATACCAAATCCCGCCTGAAATTTGAAGATATGTAAACATGAGCATGTGTGCTCTGTTATCTTTTTCTGACCAATGAAAGCCAATGAAAGAGGATAAGTTGGCAAGTTATTTGTGTGGGCATGTTCCATGGGTGTGTGTGGACCGTTGAAAAAAAAAGACAAGACATGACAGGTTTCTGTAGTTGTTCTGCAGTGTTGTTGTAGTGTGTAAATCTATGCTTCAGTGGTGCATTGAATATTCAAATCAGATATTTTAACCAAACCAGAATCAGAATCATCTTTATTTGCCAAGTATGTCCAAAAAACACACAGGGAATTTGTCTCCGGTGGATGGAGCCGCTCTCGTACGACAACAGACAGTCATTTGACAGAGAACACTTTTGAGACATAAAGACATTGAGAAAAACAGTCACTGAGCAATAAAGGGTTGCTAGATATCTGGTAATGCCGGTATAATTTTTTTTTTATTTTTTTTTGACAATTGTGAAAAAAGATGCAGAGTCCTCTAGCACTTAGAGCAGTTTGAATGACTAATATTACAATAGTCCAGGTGCAATGACCACTGTGCAAAGGGCGCCAAGACTTCAGGCGAGTAGTACGATAGTCTGGGACAATGTTGATTGTGCAAATATTGCAGATAGTCCTCAGTCAGTGAGCAAATGGAGCAGATGCTACTCTGGCATGAGTGGCCAGTATTGGTCAGCAACAGATATGCAAATAGTGCAGCGTGGTGAGACTACTACAGTGAGTGCACGAGTAATATAATATATATTGGCCCGACAGAAATGTGACAACAAATTCAAGACAAAAAGACAAAACAATTGCCAGCATGTTGCAATGGAATTGTAGGTTAGGTGTTTAAGGAGTTGCTAGTTCTAGTTTGCATTGATCGGTAGCGCCTACCTGAGGGAAGGAGCTGGAAGAGCTGGTGACCGGGATGTGGAGGGTCAGAGAGGATTTTGCACGCCCTTGTCTTAGTTCTGGCAGCGTGCAAGCCCTCAAGGGTGGGTAGGGGTGTACCGACAATCCTTTCAGCAGTTTTGATTGTCCGTTCCAGTCGGAGTTTGTCCTTTTTTGTAGCAGCACCAAACCAGACTGTGATGGAAGAAAGAGCAGCGGAGAGAGAACACAACCTTGGGGCACCCCAGTGCTGATGTTGCGTGTGGATGAGGTGGCCTCACCTGCTGTGTCCTGCCCTTCAGGAATCTATAAATCCACTGGCAGATGGCAGGTGAGACGCTGCGCTGGAGAAGCTTGGAGAAAAGGAGTTCAGGGATGATGGTGTTGAACGCTGAGCTGAAGTCCACGAACAGGATCCTCGCGTAGGTCCCTGCACTGTCGAGGTGTTCTTGGATGAACTGCAGTCCCATGTTGACTGCATCATCCGCAGACCTGTTCGCTCGGTAGGCAAACTGCAGGGGGTCCAGCGGGGGACCTGTGACGCTCTTGAGCTGGCCCAGAACGAGACGTTCAAATGATTCCATGACCACAGATGTCAAGGTGACAGGCTTGTAGTCATATAGACCCGAGATTGTAGGTTTCTTGGGGACTAGAATGATGGTGGAGCGTTTGAAACAGGATGGTACTTCGCACAGTTCAACATGGTACTTCAAGTTCAACATGGTTCAGTTTCACATTTATATTCAAATGAATAGCTATGACTGAGTGGATATTCAATCCCCATGAGGTTTGTGGCAAATAGTAAACATGTATACATCCTGCAAACTGTGTAAACCTATACTAAAATGTAACCTACATTCACACCTTTTTGAGGGTTTGTAGTCCCCATATGATATCATTCATTTGCTTTGATATTTCAGGAAGCAAGTCAATCCTGTATCAGAATGGCTCAGGTGACATTTCCGTTAAGAGCAGTGTTACTGATTAACATTCCGGGTCAAAGGTCAGCAGCAGTTTGATCAGATTCAAAGAGGGATGACCAATAGTAGCTCAGGGTTCATCAAGGCCATTTACATCAACAACAATCAAAATCCCTATTCATAAATGCATAATTTTAGTGATTTGTGAAGCTAATCTGCCACTGAAGGACACAATGTGTAATACTGTTTATTGCTGTAATGCACCATGGTTTCCAGAAGATGGCGCCCGCAACCCAAAGAACTGTGCGTGTTTGCGTGTAAGTGCCTGTGTGCGTGTTTGTGTTCCAATCATCATGTGGCCAGCCATCAAAGATAACCACTCACCTGATTCAACAACATTAGTCACCTGCACAACTCGTTTATCAGGAAATGTAGTCTGTATCTTTTTTTTTTTTTTTTCTTTTCAGTATAAGGTCACAAAGTTACGGGGGCAGTTACGGCAGGCACATCTTTTCCCTCACTGAATGATCAATCTATCCATCTATCTATCATTGTAAAAAGATTTGATTTATTTTTTTACCAAAATAGGGCAAGCAGTATGAACTCAATAACAACTGACTAAATAATAAATTGGAATTGGAACTAAGAAAGAAAGGAGTGATTTGAGGACTAGAAATTTGGTTAAAACATCACATGATATCATAGCAAATACAAATACACTACCTAGGGTGTGTAAGCAACATAGGGATGGTTGCAGATCAAGATTAAATACTTAGTCATTTTTAATATTGCCACAATGCTGTTGCATCATTGCTTTTTTTTTTTGTACACTATATCATGGAAAAATGCAAATATATTGGATCTGAAAAGGGATTTTGTTGTTGTTTTTACATTACGGTAATGGTGGATCTCTATATTCGTCTTCTTTAATGAACCTGCTGAAGTGTTTATTTTTGCCGTCTACTGGTGAACGGTGTAACTACAACTTAAAACAGATTTATGTATGTTGGAGCATTTTTATAATGTTCCAAAGTTAATCGAGCGGCCAGTGTGGGCGCGGGCCACATGCCAGTTGCCCATCCTTGTTCTAGTATGTTACATCTCATAAGTTCCTTTGCCAAGCTTACGGTGGGATATTGTGTTTCTAAAGTGATGATCCATTCAAATATCTATCCATGTACTGTATCTATTTTCTATAATCCTGATCAGGGTCACAGTGAGCTGGAACCTATCCCAGCTGACTTTGGGCAAAAGGCAAACTAGACCCTGGACAAGTCGCAGGGCAGACGACCATTCATTTTCACTCTTACATCGTCACTGAGTAGGAGCTGAACCCAAGTCGGGCAAGCTAACCACTACAACAATAGTGACATAATCAAATAGACTGAATGTAAAAATTGTCATCAATTGGGCCACAATAAAATAAATACAAAAGTAGATAAATGAATGAAAAGTACACAAAATTAAATGTAACGAGAAAGGGTCTTATAGAGTGATTATTTTGAAGTCTTGGTCAGTGTACCATAATCAAGCGGAACACTTTCTCATCAGTTATGTGGGTCGCTTCGGTCAAAGAAGCCTTTTACCACCGCAGACTGACATGCTTTACAGTGTGGATTCAGGACATCTGGTGCGTTCACTCAAACGTGTGAAACGAGATTTATGCTTGGAAAGGTGTGGTACTATACTGTGAAGAAGAAAAAAAAGTGAGCCAGACTTAATGGTGTTATGGTTTTGTAAAAGCTGTCAATGACGATTCAAGGAAGAAAAAAACTGAACAGACGAGCTCTTTTTTGCTACCTGAGCAGACTTGAGTGTATTTAGAAATCAATGCAATAAATGAATTAGTCTATTGATCTAAAGGAAACATTTCAAATGTGCAAAACATTACTAAAAATTGTTTTAGCCTGCAGCCTGTGGTATACAGTACATCAATCAGCTCTCCGCCGCACCGTGCAGAAGATGCCAGACATTCCTTGAATGGGTTAGGGTTAGGATCGCACTGCTGCTTGTGAACGCAACCTCTTGGCCCGTGGCCTGCAGTGGAAAAATACAAGCTTGTCTTTCGGGTCGCAGGTGCAAGCAAGGCTCTCGGTGGGGTCTACGACAGGTTGACCGCCTGCGGAATAGATGCTGGGTTCTGATTGACGTCATTCTTTTGTCATTTAGGTGCACATTGTGAGGTGAAGCAGAGCTGCGCAACTTCAAATACATATATACAATGGTAGAGTTGATGAATAATGGAACAGTATGTGTATATAAACATCTGACTACAGACGCTGTTTTCTATAAACAGGTCAATGACGACCTGTTTCTCTGCAACCGTACGTAATGTTGTGACGCTCTACTGGTCTGTTCATGTGTTGGGCTATCAACTTAAAGATCTGGCCTTATCTTAGCCCCTTGTCACGCAATTGCAGCAGCTTGTCTTCTTTCTTTTGCTTCAGAATGTTGCGAAAAGAAAGCTTTTATCATCGTTGGCGAAACACGTCAGGAAATTGTCCAATCTTTTATACACAGCATGTGCATGTGCTGTGTGCGTGCGTGTGTGCGCTACTGTCTTTCAAGGTTCAAGGTTTCTCGTTCTCTCAGGAAAAATGTGTCTTGGTATAAGGCACAGCTCCATACATGAATACAAGCAATGATTGCTTGCATTCATGTACAAGGGGGGGGGGAAAATAAACACTGGATAACCAAAAATATTTTAGTAATCCGTCACACTTAATGATTTAGCTTTGCCTCGTGTAAATAATTCATTTAGAGCAACATGAATTTGTTTATTGCTTTAGATGCAGCAAACCAATTATTTAAAGTGGTCCTAAATGAAAATAATTACTTTGGCTTTATTACTTAAAGCAAATAAACATTTCAGTTTTACCTAAAGGTTTTTACTTCATGCAATCCATTTTTGAATGTTGGAACCAACTAATTTCTTTTTAAAGTTGTCTCAGACATTTAAAGCTGTCATAATTTGCTGTATTTTCCATACCGCTTAGTCTCATTATACTCACATCCGCCCCAATGACAATTTAGTTTTTTTGTCACAGGGGCTGTCTGTTGTTACGAGAGCGGCTCCAATTACCAGAGACAAACTCCTTGTGTGTTTCTGACACACTTGGCAAATAAAGATGATTGTGATTCTGATTTGACATGCTTAAGCTTAATTGTGTTCCTAGTGATTTTGGTTACCATCAAGACGACCATGGAAAATGGCTCGATATCAACTCTTGAATTAAAACTATTATCATTGTATTTGTCTAAATATATGTGCCTTCAGTTGTACCAGGTATTTAAAAAAAAATGTCAGCAAATGCGTGGGTTACAACAAGCAGGAAGCCTTCCTGTCCCAGTAGTAATCTGCTTACAGATTTACTGCAGGTGAGTATTACTCCATGACATCAATGTGTGGACTAAATCTTCTTGGTCAAGATATTCCATGTGTCCTCGCCTCAGTGTGTGACAGATATAATCCAGTTTCAAGGTCCATTGAGGTCAACAAATATGAACTACTCAAGACTCACGAGAGTTTGTAAGTGGAAAAGCAATAAAATCTGAGTACCTATGGCTGTTTGTTTATGTGACAATGGCTGAAAAAAATGCAATAATTTGAAAATGGGTCTCAAAGTGTATGGTTTGGAACACAATTGTTTCTGTACAAATGCTAAAATATTGTCATCTGTCAAAATGGAGAACATGCATATTAAGTGGTCAGTGTAGGCATGCGTGAGTATAGAACAAAACAAACAAACAAACAATTGCAAGCGCAGGGCTGTCACAGAACATTTCACCATGAAGGTTCAACACCATCATTCCTGAACTGCTCTCTTCCAATCTCCTCCAGCCCTGCCATCTGCCAGTTTATTTACATCTTCCTGATGGGCAGGACACAGCAGGTGATCCATCCATTTTCGGTAACACTTCTCCTCTATAGGGTCGCGGGCGTGCTGGGGCCTATCCCACCCTGAACTGGTTGCCAGCCAATTGCAGCACAGTAGTTGAGACTGGGGGAAACCACCTCATCCACACGCACCATCAAGCACAGAGTTCCCCTCAGGATGTGTCCTTTCTCCACTGCTTTTCTCGCTCTACACAAACGACTGCATCTCAACGCACCCAGCTGTCAAACTCCTGATGTTTGAAGACGAGACTACAGTCATCGTCCTCATCAAAGATGGTGGTAAGTCTTCATATTGACAGGAAGTGGAGAGGCTGGTGCGGCCATCACAACCTGGAGCTGAACATGCTCAAGACTGTAGAGATGATCATGGACTTGAGGAAACAGCCTTCGCCACAGTTGCCCCTCATACTGACCAACTGCCCCGTGTCAACCGTCAAGACCTTCAAGTTCCTGGGATTGACATTATCTCAGGACATGCGAGGCCAACATAAACTCCATCCTGAAAAAAAGGCCCAGCAGAGGATGTACTACCTGCAAAAACTGAGGAGGCATGAGCTGCACCAGGAGCTGTGGAGGCAGTGTCATTTTTAGGTCTTTTCACACTTGCAAGAGTGCACAAGAAAGTGATGTGTATCAGCCAATCCTGCCTGCTGTATTTACTCAACAAACAGACAGAGTTAGTAAATATTCAGCAACCACAAGATGTACATCGGACAGATCCACTTATCAAGCCAGCTAATGTCGGAATCCTGTGTGACGGCTGTTCTCGCGTCGTTCAAGTGTTGCCACTAACATCAACAAATTATGTTCAATCACTAATGTGTTAAAAAAAAAAATACCTGTACCTGTACCACAGTACCTGTGAGAAAATGTCATCCACAACCCAGATGACGGCGGTTTTGGTTTCGAGTTTGTCCCTTTACTGGATATTACACCACCAGGCAATATTGCTATCTTCTGAGTACAGCTACAGTATTTACGACATCCACTCAATTTCTTGTCCTCCCACACTGGTTTTGAAAGTTAAGGAAATCGATAAAACAATCCTCTACCATTCTGGGAATATCTGGTATCGCAACCCAAAAACGCAACAGGTATTTTGTTATCGTTACAGTTCAGGTTAGCGGTAGTCAATCACATTTGTGCCAACCTTAAGTATCCTGGCACCAGCTGTTTACAAACATTATGAAATGTCAAATAGCATTCGTCGTTGAAACACTTCTCTTTACTATACTTCCACAGAGACAAAGGGGCATTGCCAACTAAAGTGGGTCATGCATATTACTGTGCTTTCAATCATTGTTTCTATGTGAAGGGGGACTCTTTTGACAACATCATCTGCACTGAATATTCTTAAACACATTTGTGTTTGGCCACAGCAAATGTATGATTCTCATCAGCGGGTCGATATCATGCATCATGCATTTGATTATGATTATGATTATTTTCAGTGTTGTACCTGAACAAGTTAAATGAACAAAAGTTCATGAACTAGTTCATATTTTGTGTGAACGTGCACTTACCGTCATTTCTGCCTAATGAACGTTATTCATTCCGGCATCAAAGAATGTTTTTTCGAAGGAAAGTTCATTTTCATTCAAGAGTACCAGGATTTGTTAGGGACTTCCAGGAAAAACCTGTCTGAACACACAGTTCTACGTAGTTCCTCTTTACATGCTTAGTACTGTGGACGCCACATTCCTGTTGGAGCAGAACTGTATTCACAGTGGAAGCTTAAGCTTGGAGGCATTTGATGCGTTTCCACACTGTTGGGTTGGCCCACAAGACTTGAAAACTTACTGTTCTATCCCTCGCAGGTGTGACAAACCACCCATGTAGGGGACCACCACATTTGTCTCCTGTTTCTCACTTCATGCTCGGGTGTAGTGGCTCTTCTTTCCTTGGCGGATTTGACAAAGACTCAGTATGAATACCAACAAGAAGAGCCTCGCTGATATGAGTCTGCTCCTTTGGTCTTCCGTTGTTGTGGTGGGGATCTTCTCCGCTCTGTCCTTGAAGGTTTGAGGGTCGTCACAAGAATTTGAGTTGAGTTGAACAATTAGCAGCGTATCTAGAGTACGTCACAACGACGCCTAATTCTGATCCAGTCGTTTTGCATGCCTTTCTCCTTTTATTGGGCATTGGATACAATCAACAAACTTAAATTTAAACCATGTCACAGACTCATTTTGACCTACATTACGCACCAAACAGTACAAATAAATATTTTGATGGCATGGGAACTTTAAAATAAAATCATCAATCCACAAAGTGTTCTGACATTCTGAAAAGATAAATTGTTGAATATTGTGACCAGTTGACCCTTTTGTCATATACAGAACACAAGCTGAATTCATTGTGCTTTATAACTTGGTAAATACAGACGCTAACAATAAGAATCTGAAGAAATGCTGTATAGAAGCACACATCCGGCTAGACTCTTTTTCAAGTGATCCATAAAGGTTAATAAAGTTTAGAGTCAATATATCTGTGAATGGCAACAAATTAACTTTAAGTTAGTCTGTTTGTTTTTCCATGTTCCCTTTGTTGTTTTTCTCTGTGAACTGTAACTGAGAGGCTGTACGGGCCAGTTATTCATTTTGAATTTTTTTTGCATTGATATGAATCTAAAAAGCCCTTCTACCAACTATAGTTCAGCATAATTTTGTAAACTATGATTATTTACCAAAACAAATGATGTACTGTAAAGCTTTTTTTCTTTGTTTGATCTTACAAAATGTATTATACCATAACCCTCTAACTAATTACACTTAGAAATTATTGATTAATGTATTCTTTTCAGTGCAGCATGTCCACCGTTACACTTTGGAGAGACACTGCAGTCCTGGTTCTTTTGAGCACATGAACAGCTCATTTCCACAATGTTTTAAATCCGTTTTGTATTATTCAGAGAAAAAACAACAACTCACATTTACTCACACCTGAAAATCTTAAAAACATTTATTTTATCTTGTTAAACCTTTTCACTAACTCAGTCTAAACATGTTCAACAAATGATACTAGTCTGTATACAATGAATGGAATGAAAAGTTCTACCACTTTTTAAATGTGGCTTTTATTTCATTTTGGAAAATAGTTTTTCATACCCCTGTATACGGTAAAGCCAAACATTTTGAATGACTTCATGCTAAATTCTCCTGAGAACATGATGTTCCAAACAATCCCATCTCATGTAAAACCTCCAGGCCATGTGTCACATTCACATGACATCACCAAGCAACAACAACGTGATTCATTTGCTGTGGTCAATATTCTTGAATTTGAAATTATGTCACTATAGTACACATGTGACTTGTTTTACAGTGACTATTCAGTGTATCAACTAACTGCTCTGTATGGATGGCAAGAAAGGGCCAAAAATTGAAGATATGATGATCTTAAAAGCAAACAGTTGCATTAGCTCACTTCCTGTCATGGCAGCAGTGTCTGACACATCTCAAACCACTGTTTTCTTTTTCGTGTTGTCAATTAGAATGGCTTTGAAGTTTAGTCAGAGGTCTGTTGCTAAATGAAACGACCAATTTGCGACACTGAGAGTGGCAAATGTCATTAAGATGTCTGACGGAAAAGACAACACAGTGGAGGAAAGACGTAAGAAATAGTGTCCTTTGATCCTTGATGTGAATCTGTCAGAATTTTCACCCGAGTGTCGTACCTCATGTTAACAGCATCGTGACACTTTCTCTCCAACAAGGGCATTGACAGAGGCATTTTTAAGATGCTCATAAAAGACTTTCACACACACACACACACAAACACACACGCACACACATAGGAAGTTCAAGGGACACAAAGGCGAGTGGGCTGGTGGTTGTTGGGTGTGGGGGTCGCGCATATGTCGGCCATGTCTGAGCGAGCTGGTGAGGTCATGGACAACATTTCCCACAGAGGCGTCAACACGACTGACGCTCTTTTTTCACCACTCATTTACAGTACAGAAAGTAGTTTTGTGACAAGCATTAACATTTTAAAAACGTGGAAAGCTGATGTTCATGTAAAGGTGTCATTCCCGTGCAAATATTGAAAGATGTTTTTCTACGTTTAATCCGACCAGCACTTCGAAATCAAACTCGACTTGTTATATTTCCTGAAGCGTTGTTGTAAGATTTTCTTCATCTTGGTGGTATATCTATTTGCCTGAGCAAGAGGAAATTTTGCATAGCGTTCCAATTCACTTTTCATAGTCAGAGGTTGAAGCTATTTAAGGCACGTACCATTTCTGTTTCTGTGTGTTACATCAGTAAGTGGCACGCACATGACAATAGACCTGTGTTCCAACATCTATAAATAAGTACAAATCTATACTTGCACATGAGGCCATCCTCATAAGATAGACTACAGGTAGGTTATTGTCTTTATTTTAATTTCCAAATGTTTAAATATAGGGTCCCTATCGTGGAAAAACAAGCTACCGTACTTTATTCCAGACACTGTGTGATCTGTAGCCCATTGCAATGACTCACCGAGCTTACTAAGAAGGCAAATGAAGACAAAGACAAACTTTTGGGTGTCATGACATGAGGTTGCCTGCTTTAAATATAATGACCCTTATGCTGAGTTCCACAAAACTGACATTTTGGACCTCGAACTAGGTTAAGTAGACTGAGATCCTGCAAAGTTAACTGAGCTGAAGAAGACATCACACAACAATGCTGATGCCCAGTTGTGAATTGAAAATGTCTGAACTACATGGCATTGGTGTGAAGATAAACACTTAACTTATAAATTACAGTATTGTCTATGCATGAGTTTATCAAACATTATGTTTGAGGTCAGACAGCAGAAGTTCTAAGTGGAATATTTCCTACTTCCCAGCAATCTGGAACACAACATAAGCCTGTGCGGAATTGTTTCTTTGCTCTTTGGGATGCACAGAGTCGCTTCATTTATCAGTAGTGTTATTGTTTTGTTTTTGTTTTTTGTTTTTTTGCAAAACGTACTCTCTGATACTGACACTGGATGTCTGTTATGTTGGCATCTCCCCCCTAACACAGTGGGTCTATAAAATGAACATCAAATACCACCTTAAAAAAAAAAAAAGCTCTCCAAGTACCACCATAACGAGCAACATTAAAATACATTAGTCTTGATTTTATTTCTAAAAGGTTCATTGCATTTTTTTTTCTAATAGTAATTGTGATGAACATAAACGCTGTGCTTAAATATAGAATATATATATTTTTTAAATACCTAAGAACTGATTCAGTTAAAATGTATTCTACATAAAATTTAAATAAAAATTGTATCTAAATCATTGTTAGAAAACAAATAATTCCAAAAGATTAAATGCAAATGTATTGTACTTTAAATTTAGATAAAATGGAACTGTACATAACAAATGCAATGTACTGGATTGAAATTTTTTTTTTTAAAAAAACAGAAGTTTAAACCATGGTAATATTATACACAGTTTGAACATTTAATTTAGTGACTCTTCTGCATACCACTAGTAGTGAAAATACTAGACTTTGAGAATCAATGCGCTCACATTTAATGACCTTCTCTGTGACATACTGTGCAGATTTTCTGCCTGTCTATAATGGGTTAGTTTCATGTATTGATATTCCGATTCATACGATCACACTTGACCCAGTTGTATTGGTCTTCAGCACCAATGAGTGCAGATGGCTTTTTTGTTCTAAAGGCCTTGAGGTCCAATCTCTTTTTTTCTCACACCCCACTAGAAGTCACAGCCAAAGTTGTGGCTAATTTGCAAACCAAACATATTGCTTTTCCTTTCAGGGGCACCTCCATAAAGAGCCCCCCATACACACCACCACCAGCACCCCAAACCCCTCACCCAACGAACCATTGCCTCTAATGCTATTGGCATGTGAAAACAGCGCACAACTGAGCCCTGAATGCTCTTCAGTGGTCACACTTTTCCCAAACGCCTTGCAGCTGCCCCTATTGTTGCTCCATAGGGAGGGCTCCTTCGTCAATTCTTTGGGCCTCCTGTCGTTCTCCAGGCCTCACACAAATTCTAACAGAAGGAGTGTGACCCCGACAATAGAGGACGCCATGACATCATGAGTCTTCTGTGCGTAAATAAATAAATATAAAAATAAAATTCCATCGCATTAAGAAAGAGAGGCAGTTGGTTGTATTCTGAAGGCTTGGTATTGATCATGTTAAATATTTCAGCTTACCTGTGAATATTCTCATTCATCCAGGTCATTTCATTCTCAGGGTATTGAATTGATCGCAACTGGACTGTTCTGTTTTGTCTTAGAAAACATTTCGCCTCTCATCTGAGCAGGCTTCATCAGTTCATGCAACAAGGCTTAGCCAGTCTTTGTGTAGAAGACTCAACTTTTCATGCTCCAATTTAGAGGCATGCCCCACACTACATTTTATTTTAATATTCAGTTTTGTTGGACTCAAAGTAAATACGATTGAAATATATATTCAATATCAGTAAGATACTTTTGCATCTCATTTTCAACTTTGAAATTGAAAATATTTCAGTACAAAATCTCCTCCGTTGATGCTCATGTTACTTATATTAATTTCTGACTGAGGTATGGCAACACAATGATCCAAATCCAATAGTACTGTACCTTTGAAATGATGCCATATGTTTTGTTGTTGTTGCTGGCTTGTCCTTGAGTTCTGTATTTATGTGGTTGGTTGTGGAGCATTGAGTATAATCACACAAGTATAAACGAAAGGATCACTTTTAAACATACAAAGTCAAAGCACATTTATTCAAAGTGGTATAAAAAAATCATTTAAATGGACATATGCAAAAATAGGTATACTAGATAAATATATTACTTTCCTTCAATAAATATGTCATATAGCAATCATTGCAGACGACCTGCCCAACACAGGCCTTGCAGTACACAGTACATAAACATGAGGTATTTAATGGTCACTTTCTCCATCGTGTCAGGATCGTCACATCCAGCAAAGGCATACATTTGCATTCAAATTGGCCTCTTCTGCCACATCCACAATAAACAGAGGGGATACATTCATTGTTCTTCAAATGAAGCAGTAACTTGTCAGCACAGGTTAATAATTAGATTCCTTACCTAGGAAGCAAAATAAAGACATCTGGGAGGTCAACATTCCTGAGACTGCTATTTGCCCTCTGATTTGTTTTTAATAATTGATTGTGATTATCAAAAGCATTTGCCGTCATGTAGCAGAATCCTTTGAATTAAAAAAAATATATTCACATACATCCAACAGCCTCGCTGAGCAGTTATGCATCAATACTGCTTTGTTGGTAGCTGCCACATCTCCCCTTGAACTGACGTTGGGAAACAAGGTTACAAAGTCAAATGCACATTTAGTGCAGTGATACCAGCACCACTGTTTAAGAGTCACCAGTTGTTGAGTTGTTGTTTAAGTCAAGATATGCATGTCCCATTGTCTATACATCAGCAGCTAGGAGAGGTAGTGATGGGACTGTGGAGGAAGGAGAGCTGACTGGCAGATGAGTGCACTGGGATGGACACTGGGAAATTAAAGACGGAGCTGCCGTTGCCGATGGCCGGACTCCCGGCCTCCGACGAGCAAGTTGAGGAGGCTAGCACCTGAGACTCGAACTGGAGGAGCTGTCCCATGAAGCTGAAGTTGGGCGAGATGATGCTGCGGCGCTGCTTCACGAACTCGAAGGCCTCGTCCAGTTTGACGCGGTTGGTGCGCATGAGGTAGGCGAGGCAGATGGTGGCTGAGCGGGAGATGCCCGCTTGACAGTGGACGAACACACGACCACCGTTATTCCTAACCGAATCTGTACAGAGAGAAGGGGCGGCAAAATTAACACATTGCGATATGGGAGGTTATGCATGCAAGAAACATGATGGTCCCTACAGTTGCTATTTAAACTCAACAGCCCATTAAGACACGGGAGCACAGTTAATGGCCCTCCTGGGGTGTCAGACTGTGGGGGTCATACCAAAAGGGGGGTGGCCCATGTACACAAAGAAGGGGAACAACCCCCAACCCCCTGCACCCCACACACACACACACCCAGGCATATTGATCCGGGCGGAAGGCCGCCAGTGAGCAAGGAGAAATGGCCTTTTGTGAAGCCACAACAAAAGGACGGCAGAGAACCAAGCCAATCCCACTGTTGTCATGGCCTGGCACCTCATTTAAAAAGGAGGTGTGTGTTTGGGTGGGGCCTTTTCTACAGTTGAGTAGTGATGATGTAACCAAGAGGGCCATTGCTGAGCCAGCTGGTCAGTTTTTGGAGGGAACTTTTTCAAATTTAAATCCACTAGCGAAGGAGGGGGTGTTTTTTTGTTTTTGTGGGTAGCAGCTGTGACAGGCACTCACTGTGCTATTAACAGAGCATGAAAGCAGCGTCAAAAAAAGTACTGACCGATAAACTCAATCGCCTCGTTGAACCAGGAGCTTATATCCGCTTTGTGGTTGTCCTCTACAGGGATGCTCTTGTACAAAAATGAGTCCTCAAAGTGGTTGGGGCAGTTGGCGGAGACGTTTATAAGGGCAGTGATCCCCAGCATGTCCAGCCTGTCTTTTCGGGAAGCATGGTAAGCGCTACCCAGGTACAGGAAGGGCAAGATCTCCACAGGACCGCCCTAGGAAGAGGAAACGTAAACACAGTCAGTCAAGAAGGTGAACGAAAAACTCTTTGCTGTGATAGCGTTAAAAGAAAAGACACAAACCTGGTCATAAAGTGGTGTGTTGCATGGACTACAGCTCGGGTCTGCACTTCCTGGGTGGCTGGAGCTCAGAGGTAAACTGAGCCCCGGTGAGGGAGAAGGCTTGGTGCACATGTCTGGATACTCTTTGGAAAATGTGTCAAACCCACCTGAGGATTCAAAAAATAATCACAATAAGATCACACGTTGTGACCGCAAAACCAAAAAAAAAAAGGGAACAACTGCTCTGTAACAAGAGAGTCTGGCCTCTATTTCTGAATTGTTTACAGCAGCACCAGCTGGTATGGTGACAGCTGAAAACCACATTTGTTGCCACGCACGCACAAACACAACAAATACGAGCGAGGCATTTTCTATTACCTTTAAGTATAAAGACACTTGCTCCACAGGGGTCCCGGCAGAGGGCTGCCACAGCCAGCATCAAGGTCCCGTCTTTCTTGGCTTGGCTTAAGTCATAACTGTGATCGTCCAGAAGCACCACCGACTGATACTCGCCGGATAGGAGCCGGCTCCTGGTGTCCTCGTTGGGGACAATGTGTTCGAGCCCCAGGCCGCCCCTGGCTCGTCGTCGCACGATGGTGCTGAAGCGGACATTAGTGGAGGCCGCGATGTGGGACGCGTTAAATGACAGGAAAGAGCGGCAGTCCAGCACCAGGCAGCCCGGAGCGTCGGCGTCGGCCTCCAGCAGACCACGGAGGGACGCACAGTCGATGGTGGGCACCTCCATTATGACCATAGTAGGGCGACGGCAAAGAAAAGTTAAATCCAAATACATATAGCTTGAAGCTTGAGGCGGTGAAGAACTGCTGCTTGAGTTTCCTCTTTGTTCCGATTTAAAAAAAATTATAATAATCTTCAGATGAAAAAAGTAACTAAAAGTGCTCGTATCGTCTGTATCCCCTGTTGCTAGTTCTTCTTTCCTAGTGTGACTATAACAGCAGTTTACGGCTCTGTAACTGCGGGAGTCGCGTTTAAGCACTTTCTATATATACGGCCACAGCTTGTGAATGAGAGGCCACTGACGTCAACGCGCCCGCCCAGCCTGGCGTCCCGACAGACTTCATGACGTCAAAGGCACGCGCCCGCCCGCAGCGAATTTAGCCTCACGGGCGCGCGCATGCTTTCAGAACATTTTGGCCTGAGGCACGCACACGTCGTCCGTGTCCGCCTTCATTACCCAGCTGTCCTTGCTCAGCGCGGCCGGCACGTAGCAAGCGAAGTGGATGAAACTTTTTCCACACATCTTCCATTGCAGCAACTTTTTAGCTGTTGACCAAAGATGGCATAAGTATACTTAAGTAGAAGTGCAGATATTTGTGTGGGGTAAAAAAAAATACTCTGCAAAAAGTAAAAGTACTGATTCGACTTCTTTAATTTAAGTGAAAGTACAAAATTATACTCAGAAAAGTATTTAAGTACAAAAAAATAGATACAATACCCATTTTGATTTTAAAAAAAAACTGTTATATAAATCAAGCAGTAGCGAGCATTGGCTAAGGCTATCCTATCAAAAGAATGTGTTCCACAGCTGTCCCAATGTTGTGAACAGACAAAAATGTGAGCGAGAGAGAGACAGACAGACAGAAAGGAAGATACTTTTTTCATCCCTTAGGGGCTCATATATTGTCACAGCAGCAGTATTCACAACTGTACATCCATATTAATACATATAAGAATAACCACCAAAGTAAAAATGTTGGTCTCTGGTCCTAATACAGTATAAATATTGTCTATTGACAAATAGTGGCATATCTTGATTGTTATGTAAGCGCAAGGCTTGCTGGCATGTTTGCTATTATTGCATACCAGTCTTGGCCAAGATGGGCTGTACCAACGCAACGAGGGTGTGTCCTTTGACGTGACAACTTGGTGACTGAAAGTCGGTCTAAAGTTACGCCTGCTCAGACCACGTCTAACTTTTGGCACAAGGGAAACCGCTGGTATAACGGGATTTTGGTGAATTTGTTTAAGATGCCGGCAAACAGATGCCGAGCGCCGTGGACATATGTGTGGTGGTAGATTAAATGTATTTCATTCATAAATATGCGAACAGCAGACTTCAAACCCTCTGAATCATTGTCTAAATCAATATATTGATCCCATTTATTATTATTAGGATTATTACATCGTTTTAAATCATCCCACTGGCCAGCACACACAGTGGTACGAACAATGGGTGAGGATAGATCAAGTCCATGAGGTCGCCCACACCAGTGCAGATGTCCCACTTTGAAATGCGCTGGGGGTACACCGCTCCACGAAATAACCAAAACTGGTCCAAGAGTTATGCCAAGCGCATATGGATTTGCGCTATAGTCATGAAAATAGAGCCCACAGTGTTACATAAATAGTATGATACTGACTATAAAAGAAGATGACTGGATGGCTAGATATAATGGCTAACTCGTGAATTATGATTTGCCAGTATGTACTGTATCGTGTGTGAAAAAACCTATTGCATAATAATATTGCACACTGAAAGAATACACCTTATCTTTTGTTGGGTTTTTTTCTGACTAGATAGATAATTTGTGGATGCCAGAAGGTGGTTTTTTTTAGGCTGACACAAGACAACAAATTCACCACAAATCATTCTTGCAGCCTTAAATCAGGCCATGGGTGGGGAATATCTTTCTTTTCCGAATTTGTTGCTGTCATCCTTAATGATCCCGGATTCACGTTCTTCCATCTCACTGCTGTCCCTGTTTTTTTTTCCACCTTATAAGACCACCAAATTTAAATTGATCAAGATTTTCAATCGTGGTCGTGGTGGTACCGCTCTGTATTTACTTTTCCTCTTCGTCGTTTTTCAATTATAATTTTTTTTACCGGTACAACATGCCGTCATCCGTGGAGGTTGATAAAAGTAACAAGCCTATTTCAACAAAGTAGGGAGTAAAATGTAAAGAAAAAGTCAAGATGAAAAGTCATCAGAAAAATAAATAGTACAGATACCTGAAATATCTACTTATGTACAGGAATAAAACATTTGTATTTGATTACTTCCCACCACTCGTGTTGACTTTTATGTTAAGCCATTTTAATCCCTTGATGGTGACGTCATATCAAGAACATACTCATTGTTACGCAACTCGTAAAACTTACTATTGGTGAATGAATAGATGTGTTGTCTATTGTTAGTTAAAGACAATTATTACATTTACAGATTCAAATGTGTATACATATTTGTGATGGAGTGTTTTACACTTAAGATAATCCATATACACCATATTGTTGTAAGGTACTGTACTGTATTTACTCACTGAAACCAATGGTTGTACAATATCTATAGAGTGTGTGTAAGAGCATAAACAAATGCTAATATGTAGTAAAGTCATATGTTTTCCATCACTTTGAGGTAAATTATACTATAAACAAAATTTAAATGTATACCTAAACGTTTTTTAAGCAGAAGATTCTAAAACTATATAGCTATCAACTTTTTTTTCTTCTTCTATCATTCATGCATATTAACTGTTGTATAGTGAATATATGCTGTCCTGTATTTCGGTGTTACTATCTCCACTCCAGTAAATGAGGAATTTGTCGAATTTTCCATGATGTTACTGTATAACTGGATTTCTGTTTTGCCTCGTGACAAATAAGAAAATAATATGTAAATATCTGGCACGGGGGCCATAAACATTTATTCTTTGTTTTTATTAGTCGGGGGTACATAATGTTCAATGCCCCGAGAGTGAAGGCAAACCATAAAAGTTAATCACTGTATAGAAACCTCAAGTCCAGTAAATTTCCACACCATGAGTACCAAAACATGGGTCTTCCAGGAAGACAACAGCAGATGGACATCTTTTCGACCTGTCAACTGTGACCTAATTGAGACAGGGGAAATGTAACCTCAATGTCCAGAATGAAGCTTTATTTCACATTGATGACACTCACTCGGAGAAACCCTTTTCATTCGCTGCTTCGATTACTCAGACTGAGCACTGCTGTCTCATCGTCATGCAGGAGGTTCATTGTTGACAACAGGCGGAGGGTGTGACTTGAAGCTGCATAGGGTAACGCCAGACTGTTTTTTGTTGTGTAATGAGTGTTCAGTGACAAGACTCTTAAAAACAGGTCTTGTGGCTGTATATTGACTCCTCTTCAGCATGATTTTTGAGTTTCAGCTCAACATGCCTCACGGATTGATTCTGGAGTCATGCACCATTACTCATCCACCAGATGCAAATCATTAAAAGTATTGAGCAGTATTTGCTGTTGATTAGCTTACCTGAATCAGGTGACCCTGTGCAAAAGCAACAATTTGCTCCTGCCAATGGGATGGCCCACATCCCATGATACACTGGAAACTGTAGTTAATTACTGTATAATCCCTTTAAGGTATTTTACTGTATAGTACGTGGTAAATAAGTGTAGAATTTACAGGAATGTTTAACAGTGTACATCTATTCATAAATCCAGTTTTTTAGCATGCTCTTATCTTGGTGTACTTGTATGCGTACCAAGTTTAACTTATTCTTTTCAAAAGATTAGGGCTATGACCTCATTCTTACTTTAGAGAAACCTGAGTAGGAGTATCAACCCTCCGAATCCACATCTGTGCTATGGTCACCCTGGGTTTTACCTCAGCAAAAGAAAGGATAATGGACATGTTCTATGAGAAAGGGGCTGAGGGGTGGAAGGAAACCTAAAGGGCCGAAAACGTAACTCATCTCAACAGAGTGCAAAAACTCTCCAGCCGGTTTAACCTAACGCTCCTGTGAGATGAGTCAACAGTAAACCAAATGCAACAGACTAGGAATGTTACACACTTTCCACGGGAGGAGGGGCTGGAGACAGTCTGTATCCAAACGTACATCCATCCATCCATTTTCTGTACCGCTTTATTCTCATGAGGGTCGCGTGCGTGCTGGAGCCTATCCCAGCTATCTTCGGGCGAGAGGCGGGGTACACCCTGAACTGGTCGCCAGCCAATCTGTATCCAAACATTTTGTCCTAAATGAATGTGTCTTCTGCCAAGTCGTGATGAGTTGGGTACTGTAAGCAAAGCAAAAAAACAACAACAACAAAAAGGACACTTTATATTGACCATTAACAGAGTGAAAAGTTTTCAATTAGGTTTATGTTCTCTATAATATATAATATATATAATAAATCTCTATAATAAATATTCTCCTACAATAAAAATTAAGCAATGACTTTAAACCAAGGCCTGAAAATAGAGCTGATGCTTCCAATCCCAGTAATTAATGTCCGTAAACTAAAGTCTTCACAGCAGAAAAGGAAGTGAGACAGGCGACAGCCCCATTCTTGCGGTCACTTGCTGTCATCCCTACTCATTTACTGACATTCTCACTATAGGCAACCCCTGAGCAATCATGGGAAAGCACACAGCCTATATCCAACAAATGACAAATTTTCTGGTCGGAACGTGATACATTTTCTGAATACCTTTTGCGTAGGAGAAAAAAAATAAAAATAAATAATAATAAGAAGAGGATGACACATAATTTGGTAATGTAAATCATCACGGGGGAACCTTTTGTTTCTGCTTTGCCGTGTTAAGGTGAAAAATATACATCTGTACTCCTATATACGGCACACGTCATTGTTTAATAATATAAAGTGAACAGTGATAATGTGAGTATTTAATGTGAGCCTGGATACAATATTCCAATTAAAATGAGTAGTATCTTATTTTTGAGATAAATATTCACAATAATATTCAATTATGAGTCATCATTTTCTGCATTGTGTCTATGGCAGTGTTTCCCAACCTTAAGCCAAAGCACCCATTTCACCTCGGAAAAATCTCACAGCATACAACAATGGTAATATGGTAAATGGAATGCATTTACATAGCAGTTTATCTACACCATACGGTGTCCAAAGCGTTTTATAAAGCCTCACATTCACCCATTTACACACGCATTCATACACCAATGAGTCGAAGCTGCCATGCAAGGGACTGGCAAAAATGCTGAAACAAAAATGTCACAAAAACATGAAAACAGAAATAATGATGACCTCCCCTCAATTTTCACTTCTTTCCTGTGAAACCTGCTCTTGTTTTCATGAACACATAGCTGATGTATTCACAGGAAGCCATGGATGAGTCTGTTGTGTGAATGGCAACGTGGACATGCAGATTTAGTATACTTTCTGCCTTCTAATGGAATATAATTTAATTGTTTGATATCACTATACATCGTTGGCATAGACAGATTTAAAAAAAGATATATGTCATAAAAAAAAAAGTGTCATTGGATAATGTCAGGGAATCGCTGGTTCATGGCTCTCAAATTTACATACAAAAAGACATATATCCTTCCTCCTTGACACTGATGACGAAAGATAAACTTCAGTCAAGCATTATTTAGTTTTATTTATTTATTTATTTGTGTAGTTAACATTATTTTATAAAAAAGGAGACTTGTATTCCCTATTTCAGCGTTCATCGCCACAGGAAATAGAATCATGACCAAGCGGAAGCAGCTCCAAGCCAATCACATTGTGCAAAGCGTCCTAAGCTGACGTCATCCCCGGTTACCGATGAGCAACCGGTAGCTTTTAAGAAGACCCTTACGCTTTCTGTTGTTTGTCCCCCGGAGATTGTGCAAGCATCATGCCTTTCGATGTCAGGAGGTGAGTACTCGGCTTCCGCTTCTATTTTGGTTTGGATGTGAGGCTTTAGTTAGCATCCCTGGAGCTCCTTGAGAGAATGAACGGTGAGCAACGACAGAGTCAACGTTCCTCCGGTGGTCACATCTGGCATGACTAGGCTTCATTGTGACATTGTTTGCTTTTTTTTTTTTTTTTTTTTTAATTATTATTATTATTATAGATACCCATTTCTGCTTTCCATCCTTAAGTGTGTTTCCTCGACCACCTTTTGGTTCACTAGGCGTAGAGAAAATGGATTGGACTAGCCTCAGGACGCAGAGGCTAACGTTGCTCGCATTTAGTTCGTATTTAATTCTGCGTACTAGTGATGCGTTGTGAATTAAATTCAAAGCCTAAAAGTTTCCCAGCAAAAAGCAGTATTTTGCCATTGCAGAACCTCTACACTGATAACAGACCACCAGACTCTTCACAGTAGCTGTTGAAACTGTCATTAATGCACGTTGCACACCCTTCAATCAAAACAATACAGGGTACAGTACTGGCACAATAAACTAGCACTGTGGTCACTAATAAGAGTAGAGGGTAGCATCAGCAATGTGTTCTGTCAAGGCACCCCTAGTCATTCCTTAAGTTTGACTGACTTTTTTGAATTATGAAAGTTAACATATTATGGAACTATTTACTTTTTTTTTTAAAAGCACTATCATGCGAAAGCCTTAAGGTAAGCAGAGCTGCATTGTTAAAACAGATTCTCACTAGCTAACCATGTTACCAGTGTTTGCATCTGATAACCGGTGTAAGAGTGTAAATTAACCCCCATGGATATGGAGGCTGGGGTCCATTTTCCACAGTGCAATATGGATATTTTTTTAATTATTTTTTAAAAACTATTATTAAATCACCTGGTAACTGTTTTCAATTGTGAAAAAGAAATCCATAATGTGTTTTCTTTAAAGCCAATATACAGTAATAGCTATATTCTTTTTTACAAATTTTTATTATTATTTTATTATTATTTTTAAAGATCATCATAGTTCATAACTGTGACGGTCACCATAGGTGTATTGTAGACTTTACACTGATTTTTATCGGCTGATCGATATCGGCCAATATTGAGCATTTAATGCTGATCGGCTTTAATGTCATAATTCGCCGATCCGATCAATGCTCCGCAAAAGACATTAACTCCGCGTCGCCATCGTGCACAGTATATTTGAATCCAAAGGCTAGTTTATTTTTAGCCTTGTCGCGTATCTTTTGACGTAGTACTGTAAATATCTGACGGCCAATGAAGTTATTTAAAAAAAAAAAAAAAAAAAAAAAAAACGTCGGCGGTGTGGGACAGACAACACGTCTGAAACGGACGGACAACACGTAATGCCTGGATCAGACTACAAGACAAATTTGCTCTTTCACGATTGTGCTATGTCAGACTACTGCAATAAAATCTTTTATTCCGATACCACCGCATCTCGTTTTTTACGATCATTGGGCTTTATCTTTTTAACTCAAATGCGACCAGATACACTCGTTACCGTGGCGACGACAAAAATAGGGGAGCGAGCTGGCTCAACTGTATTATAAGGACAAAATGGGGGAAAACGTGTGTTGGTGGTCACCGGTGCTCAGGGCAAGAGAGGACGTTCGTTTAAGGCTTGCTTACTTTTAATACGATATGGCTCACAAGCAGGCAATAAAATGTTATGTAGCCTAGCAAGCTAGCGGTAGCACGAATGGTTGGACGTAAACATGTTGCCGTTTTGTCGAATCATGCTCTAAGGTTTCGGTG
Source organism: Phycodurus eques (assembly GCF_024500275.1). Lineage (NCBI taxonomy): Eukaryota > Metazoa > Chordata > Actinopteri > Syngnathiformes > Syngnathidae > Phycodurus > Phycodurus eques. Next base: position 15,052,586 of record NC_084533.1, read on the forward strand.
TGGGTGAAGTCATTTAATTAAAAATAGAGTAATTTAATTACAGTAAGTTAGCACCCATTATTTCTGTCACGTTGTAATGTTGGTTTGACCTGACTGATTAGAATACACGCTTTGACTAGAGCAGTGATTTCGAACCTTATGGAGGCAAGGAACATATTTTACAATTGAAAAATCTCACGGCACACCAACAAACAAAAATACGTTAATTACTGCCATCGAATAGAAGACCATTCATTTGTTCTGTCTGTCACTATTCCGCACTGGCATAAATAGAGGAACAAAGATACGTTATTGATTGTAAATAAAAAAATTTTTTAGCAATTAAGTACACAAGTATATACACTAAATGAACAGGTCATTTAAATGGAGACATTCCTCCATCTTATGATCGGATCGGTTATCGGCTTTTTAAACTCTCTGATCGGCCCCAAAAATCCTGATCGTGTACAGCCTCATGTATTGTTAGGCAATGTAACAATCTCGTGTTTAGTTTTGGGTTGTGATAGTGTGGTTGTGTTATGGGGGTTATCAGATGGTCAGATCCTGTTTAAATGTTTCACAGACGAGTACAAAACTTGCATTACAACACTCGGCCAGAACTCCATTGACCAATTGACTAGCGTAGGTTTCAGCACAGTGTCACACCTCACACTACTCAATTGCACCATAGGTTCAACTTCAAGCATACATTTTCCCAGAATGATGTGGCACACAGGATGTCTGATTACACAAACTGCATCAAACGTGCTTTCTCATGAACATGAACAAAAGTTTGATGACATCATTTAATAATGTGTGATAACTGGAGTTTTCTTTAGTATTAAACCACCCCTACGTGTACAAAATATTGTCCCTTATACAGTCCCCTCCAAAAGTATTGGAATGGCAAGGTCAATTCCTTTGTTTTTGTTGTATACTGAAGACATTTAGGTTTCAGATCAAAAGATGAATATGAGGCAAAAGTTCAGAACGCCAGCTTTTATTTCATGGTATTTACATCTCGATGTGTGTTCAACAACTCAGGACAGAGGACCTTTTGTTTGAAGCGACCCACTTTTCAAGTGAGCAAAAGTATTGAAACAGACATTATTAAATTAACTTAAAGTGAATAACATTTAATATTTGGTGGCATAACCCTTACTTGTAATAACTGCATCAAGCCTACGACCCACTGACTTCACCAGACTGTTGCATTCTTCATTTGAAATGCGTTTCCAGGCAGGTACTGCAGCCTCTCCCTTCAGTCACCCCTTCAGGAGGTAAAATGTATGCTCTATTGGTAAGGTCAGGTAATTAACTTGGCCAGTCTAAGACCTTCCACTTTTCCTTCCTGATGAAGTCTGTGTTTTGGGTCATTGTTGCGTGATGCAGCTTCTCCCGATTAGTTTGGATGCATTTTTCTGAAAATTGCCTGACAAAATGATTTTGTAGACTTCAGAATTCATTCTGCTGCTACCATCCTGAGTTACATCATCAATAATGACTAGTGAGCCTCTTCCAGAAGCAGCCATGCAAGCCCAACCCATGACATTACCTCCACCATGCTTCACAGATAAGCTTGAGTGCTATGGATCATAAGCAGATCCTTTCTTTCTCCATACTTTGGCCTTTCCATCACTTTGGTAGAGGTTAATCTTGGTCTCAATCAGTCCATAAAACGTCATTCCAAAACTTTAGTGGCTCAACTCTGTACTTCTTTAGCCTTCCGATTCTTTTTTGCTGATGAGTGGCTTGCATCTTTTGGTATGGCCTCTATCTTCCTTCTCTCAAAGTTTTCTTCGATCAGTGGATTGTGATACCTTCACCCCTGCCCTGTGGAGGTTGGCAGTGATGTCACTGTTGTCTTTGGAGGTTTCTTCACAGTTCTCACGTTTCTGTCATCAACTGTTGTTGATACTCTTGGTCGACCTGTTCAATGTCTGTTGCTCAGTACACCAGTAGTTTCTTTTTCAGGGCATTTATAATTGTTATGCCCAATGTTTGTGCAATAGCTCTGATCGATTCTCCCTCTTCTCTCAGCTTCAAAATGGTTTGCTTTTCTCCCATAGACAGCGCTCTGGTCTTCATGTTTGCTTAACAGCAAATGCAGTTTTCACAGTTGAAACCCAAAGGCAAAAGCAAGCACTAATATTTAAGCCATCAATCTAAAAGGCAACACCTGAGCAACTGGAAACATCAATCGTTCACCGTTGAAAAATATATGCTTTGAACCACATCACTTTATTCATTCACACAAATTGGCTTGACACCAAATGTCACTCGGTGGTGTTTAATTAGTGTACCTTGCCAACTACTGACTTGCCATTTGTGTCAGCCATTATTAGCCACTTTTGCCAATCATTTGTGTATGCTCTTCTTTTTTAAAAACACACAAAAAGCTCTGAGCTAACCTAATGTAACCTGCCCATTTCTATATTTGAGAAACTTTCTGTCTTCTCTGCTCCTGTAGCTAAGTTAGGTTGTGTGCAAAGCTAATGAACAATTAATAAAATATTTATTTAAAAAATATATATTTTCAATGGGATGGTTGATTCTCAAATTATGAACTTTCTTTTCAATGCCAGTGTGGTATAGCTCATCTTCCATGCCAATTGACTGCTAAGACTCTCCTTATTTCAGTAGTATTTTGTATAGTAATCAACATTGTGGTGGCTTTGGATATACACAACGTTTCTGTTTTTCTCCTTAATGAAATTATTTACAGGACTGATTAAACTTCAGTCATCTTTTGAAATGTTCTTGGAATAATTTTCTGTTCAGTCTAATATATTAAGCTAAAGTCAGTCACACGAGTCAGGTCCTGATCTCCAGTCAGTGTTTTAATTGTTTCTTTTATCGGTGCATCATATGTGCATTGAGTCCTAGGCAAATGTGTTGCTCAAGATGTGTGTGTGTGTGTGTGTGTGTGTGTGTGGGGGGGACTTTTATTAAGGACTTGTGAATAACTGACTCATAATGACTCATTTTTCATTTTCTTCGTATGAACCATTTGATAATGTTCCTTCTTTAAAAAGCAACGCTGTGTTTTCATTTGTTTGGGTCAGCAGAGAGTGGACAGTACACAATGTCCTCACTAATCACAACACAACTTAGCCCGTGCACACGAGAGCGAGCAGAGAGAAGTGACGGAGCCAAGTAAACGTGCTGACCGCAATTCAGGATATTACAAGCGTCAAAGATGGCCTCTCTGAGTCAACATTAATATTCATGATTACATAGTGTTCTCAGGAGAGGAAATGAATGTGCGTATCAAAGATGTCATCTCCCTGAAGAGAGTACTGAACACACACAATGCACAGCTGATCTTAATCGCGTCATGAAAAGTGGAGATGCGCAAGTGCTGAAAAAGAAAGAGGGGCAACAAAGAAATGTTGTTCTGAAAATGAATACATGACAACAGTAATCACTGGTGTTAAAATGTTGACCACAGACAATGTAACTGTTGTTGAGCATAGTCATTATGTTTTCAGCAGAACATACACAAACGTCTTGCTGGAACACATGCAAAGTGGGGTCACTTTAACCCTTTGTTGGTTTGTCATCAACTTTCTTATCCTTTTTTGCTTACATGATGAATGGCCTTTATGGATCTATAATAAGACTTGTATGCAGAATGAGTGATGTGACACATTGTTGCCAAAAATGTGTAATTGCAACATCAGCGTCTGTCACATGGCACGTGACTCATTATGAAAATTCTCACACGAGACAGATAAATTGTGTAACAACACATCTGTACATCAGCTGGTCTGGTTTTTCAATAAATTGAGTTTTTGTACTGTGAAAAATACATTTTGCCAAGAAGTACAGTTTAATTGACCACAGTACAGTCCGGATAAGATAAATGCAGCACAGCCTCTAATATTAGTGTGACATCCGACCATAACAGCGAGATGGTGTGTAGTGTATACCAATAAAAGTGACATGGCACACAGTGCAGCGTGGTCACAAGAAACATGGATTTTAATCGTCCTTCCATTGTAATTGCAGTATTCTTTTTAATCATTTGACTTGCACTGTTTTGTTTTTAAAACCATTTAATTAATTTTGTTGTAACACAGGAAAAAAAGGCTTCCAGTTCTCTTGTCAACCAATCAATGCGAAACAGTGCGTTTTGCTCTATCCCTGGTGCTGTGAAAAGCATTATATTTTCAGTCAGATATTTTAGCACCCTTTATAATAAAAATGCTAAAAATTGCAGCGTATTTATAAGTTCTACACAAATAATAAGTGACAAAGTTTCCTTGATCAACTATAGGGAAAATTCACTTCAATTAATCAGCAATTTTTTTTTTAAATGTTTGGGAGATTAGAGCGTCTGCCTCACAGTTCTGAGGTCTGGGGTTCAATCCCCGACCCCGCCTGTGTGGAGTTTGCATGTTCTCCCCGTGCCTGCATGTTTTCTCCGGGCACTCCGGTTTCCTCCCACGTCCCAAAAACATGCATGGTAGGTTAATTGAATACTCTAAATTGCCCGTAGGTGTAAATGTGAGTGTGTATGGTTGTTTGTTTATATGTGCCCTGCGATTGGCTGGCAACCAGTTCATGGTGTACCCGCCTCCTGCCCGATGATAGCTGGGATAGGCTCCAGCACTCCCGCGACTCTTGTGAGGAGAAGCGGCTCAGAAAATCGATGGATGTTTGGGAGAATGTTTTCTCAATTTTCTGAACCATTGTTGTACACAGCAAAATTATTCTGCACAAAGGAATTTCCATATTGAGGATGTAGCTCAACATAGCTACTAATGTTCTGTTTTTTCTGAAGTCCACAATGTAGTTGAGATTGAATCAGCAGCGCCTCTGCTGGTTGCAGCCAAGTAGTGCACTCCAGTATGCCCCAATTGCTTTAAAGCACGATAACTCAAAACCTTACAATCAAATTAATTCTTAGCAGTTTTACGACAAATTGATTTATTCCCATCCCAACTGAACACCAACTTTGTTTGTGACCCTCTTTAGAGTTCTTACGATCCGCACTTGGGATCTGGCTGCCCTGTCCTTCTGCATCCATGCACAATGAGGAATATTTACCTTAATGCTATAACATTCAGGAATTGTGTGAGGATTCCTTGAGTATTCTCCCCCTTCTTGACTGAGCCCACACAATCTTCTATGCTGTCTGCTCTTCTAATGTGAGTTGAGTACAGGAAGTTCTCAGTGGAAGTGGCCTCAATGAGAGGCTGAACCTCACTTGGACCCTGCATGCGTAGAGAAAAAAAATAAAAAAATAAAAAGGGAAGGGAAAACAAAGTGAAGTAACAGAGTCCAGGCTGGGCAGGAAGCACCTTCCTCCCACTTCCTCCCCCACCCTACATTGCCTCAGCCATCATGATTTCACTGGCAGCTCTTGGTGGAAGAAATGTCAACAGATTTCGCTGTTTTGGTAGGAGATGAGGAATGAGTGCATGAGGTTTTGTGCTGTCAGTGGTGCAGTTTGGCTTGAAAAACTGTATCACAGCCCAAAAAGGACATATGCGTGAGCTCATGAACATAATAGTTCTGATGTTGCACATTTTCCCTCCCCTTCACTCCGCAAATAGGCTTAAATAACATTGCTAGAGGAGTCACTGCATGATGATGAGTTGTTGCAATAATAAAATTATTTTTGTTTGTCTTTTTATCTGGTATTGGTCAACTTTAAGGTAGGGGTGGTTAATTATGGAGGATAGTCCTCTGTGGCATCATCGACACTTAAGTATTATTACGTACTCACCTGTAAGTTACTAGCATTGCCATTAAATAATAGTATTATAGAATGGCCCTCGGGAGAGCGCAGAGCAGATCTCCACCAAAGTGGAAAGCTTGTGGTCTGGATATCAAGACAAAGGATTACGGTCAAAGTACAGTTCATAAAAGGCTACTAGTTTTTGGTGGAGTACAACAATGCAAATTGAAAATTGGGTTCCGGAGAAATTGATCTTTGTGTCGGGAAAAAATGGGATCTTCGCCTAAAGAAAATGTGGTGAAAAAATGCCTTCAAATTAGAGTAAAACAATATGACTTCATTATTTCTTAACATATCTGTACAAAAATTCACACATTATTGTAATTGCCCATGCTGAATTTGATTTGGAACCTATTACGAAGATGCTCATTTGAAGGTTCTAATTAGCATAAGTATTTGCATTTGTCAACTTTTTTTTTTCCCCCAAAAGGAAAATAATGAAGCTAAGCTATTCCAACGTCGACATAATATATGAACACAATGTAATTTTAAAAATATCGAAAATTGGTTACCATGTAAACAGGAATTTTGTAATAGAATTACGTCATTTCACTAGTAACTGTCATTCTCAGGAACTATTGGATGCATTGGGGTGAAACTCACGATGCACCTATTTATATAAAGCTATTGTGTGCAACTATGAAGTTTGATGCTACACAGATAATTCTACTTGATGTTGTCAACCCCCCCCTTCCCCAAGTGTATAGATTATATAAATCTCTAATCTTTGAGTTATGCCACAGACTTCCAATGATAAGAGGTCCGCTCGGTTTCATTGGGTCCATCTATTTCCATGCAAAATAAGTGCATTCTTCATTACTCAAGACATACCGAATATTTTGTTAAACCACGTGAGTAGTAGTATTATTCAAATTCATCAAAGTCAATAAATGAGTTAAATGTGGACTGATAGTCTCATGCGTAGTTTAGCTAAAATTAGTTCTTGCTCATTCTTTTGTCAAATCTACAAGACCACTTGTTGACATATTACTAACCACAGGCAAAGTTAACTACATCAGTGTTTTTCCTTTCTTTGTGCCAGTGGTGGGAAGTAGCAAAATACTTGTACTGTGTTACTGGACTCAAGTGGATTTTTCAGGTACCTGTAATTGAGTATTTAATTTTCTGGCGACTTACATACTTTTACTCCCCCCTCCTTTTTTTCAACACAAATATCATCTGTACTTTCTACTCCTTAGAGTTAAAAAAATTAGCTTGTTACTTTTTAAACCTAAAAGACTGTTTCATGAGTTTGTTTTTAAAACTAATGCTGTTGAATTGTAATTTAAAAGCAGTGTCTGATTTTAATTGGTTAATTGTCATCATATTTGTATTTATTACTACGTTTATCAGATTCAAGTTATTTCTGTGACCACTGTGGGTTTTTCCTGCATTAACAGAAGGATACCAACAATTTTGTCCATGTGTTTTAGATTAGTTCTGCTACATCAATAGCTAATAGTGGTGAGAATGAGGTACGCTATTCCCATTTTTTTAGTTTTTTTGTTGTTTTGTTTTGTTTTTACTGATTAGCATTATTGGGTGCATCAACATGTCTCTTCTCCACAGAATTTCATGGAATTTGATTATGTATTTTTATTGGTGTAATCTTGTTAACTAAAAAAAAAAACCATCAAAACAATGGCTTTAAATTTTGGGCAGGTCATTTTCCTTTTCCAACTGTTCAGCTAGCTATTTGTAGCTAATTGTCTTTCAACGCATTTTATCACAGTGGCTATATCCTGATGCTGTCATTGGTTTGGTCAAAGTGTCATGGTCTTATCATGACTTTGTTTTTGTTGGTCTTGTGCTTTCTTGTGTAAATGTTATGTGTTAGGGCTCTGTGTTGAGGTCAGGTCAGAAATATAGTGCAAACAGCTGGGTGTGTGTTGCAGCAGGCTGTCTGGGCCTGTATAAGTAATGGCGGCGTTCCAGTGCTAACATTCCAGCAATCCACTGTAATATTGCACAGCCCAACGGGTACAAAATGTTCTTCCCATTCTCATGTAGTGTTTACTGTTTCAATATTTTTTCTACACCCCTCCTTCTACCCCTTTTCTCACTTTCTCTTCTCAGGTTCGATATCTACAGGAAAGTGCCAAAAGATCTCACCCAGCCCACATACACAGGCGCTTTCAGTGAGTGCAAACAATGAAGTTTGTTTAATTATGCTTTTGGTTAAATGCTTCTTTCTTGTGAAAACAGTTGTCTCCTGGAGAGGTGTCAGCCAATGGGTTCATTGTTAATTTGTATGCAGGTTTACTGAATGAAATGTAACTTTAAAAACAACTAAGTGGGCGTCACGGGGGACGACCAGTTAGCACATTTGTCTCACAGTTCTGAGGATCCGGTTCAAATCCGGCCTCGCTTGTGTGGAGTTTGCATGTAAACAACAGCGGCTTTGTCAATGGCAGTTTAAGTGACAAATAGAAACTATTTTTGGACACATTGTTTAGTCCCGACGGTGCGTTTTATCCGATATCTGTTCTATTGGGGTCCGTTTTATTGATGTTCCACTGTATTATGAAAATCACACTTATTGAAAACATTCATGAAAAAAAGAACATTGACAAGTATGAACGAGTCAAAACAACAATGCTATAACCACAGTCCTGTTGTAGCATTTGTGCTCATAGCACTTCTCCAGTAAAATGTACATGTACTACTATAGCACTAACCTAAACTAAACCAACATGTACACGATGAATGGTATTCTTTTCTTTCCTTTATTGTCTCTTCTCTTTGGAAAGACCTCGGAGCATAGGAAGTGACATTGCCAACTACTGGCCTGACATTCATATTTTATTGTGTTTTTGTTTTCTCCCCAAGATTGAAAACAGGGATTGTTTTGACAACGTCCTCAAAACTATATCCAGCATATAAGCTTTTTGTTGATTTACGAGCTGTTGCTGGTGTTAACGTAGCCTAAAACTAGATTTTTGGGTGTATTTTTGCATCCGTTTAGCTTGGTTTTACAGCACTAGTTCAGTAATTAGTCTTATTAAAGAGCAATAATTAAAGCACAATGCTTTAATTCAAGTCCCTTCAAGCCTAGAATCATGTCGTAGCTGAGTCAATACATGTGAGGTTGTTCCTTTTTAGTTAACTAGTATGACAACGATGTTAATGATGGCCTCAGGCACTTAGATTCTGAATGCTTTTCCGCCCACATGATGTTTGACACCAGTAAGTCATCATCTAATCATTTTAAATTTTCACCAGTTCAGAAATCCCATGACACATTTTGGGCCCCTCAGTCATCTTCTTGTGTCAGTCACCTGATGAAAGCGGTCTGTAGAACAAAAGGCCAGTCTCCCGCAGACCCAGTGACATAATTAAAACACCTTCCTGGATGACAGGAAGGAGAATGAAGCTGCTTAAAGATGTCCGTTTCCCACCTAAGTCGAAAAGGATGCAAAGTAGTTCCTGCGCCCAGTTACCACCCTTCCTGTCGCCATCCACTGTCTGGTCGTAGAGGCCACCGTGTTGTTGTGGATATCGGGCTGACTGGCCTCATAGGGAACTACAAACAGCCCCTTTCACATCACAAAAGGCCAAATATTTGACCCCGACAATGGTAGTTGGTCTGCTTTAGCGCCACATTCCTTTGGGATGTGGTATTTGCTTTAACAATACGGCCGTTTTTAACCACAGTGTTTTTTCCGGAGGTCGCCCCCACCCCCGTGTCATGTAATATTTGTTAGGCCTGCCTGAGCTGATAGAAAACTCTCATTGTTCTAGTTTGGTGTTTAAAATGGGCCTCAGGCACTGCAACTGTACAAAGGTGTGTCTGTTTACAAAAGTGCCACAACATGGCGTCAGACTGTGAGACCTTGTTAATGTACATTTTCACCCTCTGTGATCTCATGCATGAAGCTAGGAAGGATGAGCTCATATTATATTGCTCTGCTTGTCACTGTTTCCAGCTGTACAGTACTTTTTCCTCCTCCCCTCCAGTAACCTCAGGAAGTAAAACTCTTCGAGTCTTCGCTTCCAGCTGAATTGCTGACTCGTGTGTCATTACGAAAGTGTTGTTTGGCAGTTAAACATTAACCAAAGTAGATCCTCCAACAGCCACAAGTTTGAGTGTGACGCCCTGCCAACCTCAAGGTCATGTGACTGTCATCCTTGGAGACAGTTGCCACGTAAACATGCCTCACCTGCTCAATGAGAGCGTTCTGGCCAAAGCTTCTCACCATAGCGGTCTGACCGGGTGAGAACTGGTTGCGCAAATGCGTCCGTTCCTTCCCTATTTATTTAGTACTTTATACCAGCACTAGGATGATTAGTTCTGCTTATCAAATGAACACTTTTATTTTTTTCCAATAGAAAATAATAGTCTTTGAATCATATTTGTATTTCTATCTTTATTTTAAAACCTTTGACGACTATTCAGGTATTTTTAAGTAACATTTTAACATTTTTACTGTATGCAAGAAAAATAAGTTGGGCAAGTCTAGAATGTAAAAAAAAAAAAAAAAAATAATAATAATACACTCAGTCTTAATTTGAAAGCATAATGCAAAAGTGGCCTCTTTCTAAGGCTGGATTTCTGAGTTTTAAACTCTTTTAGGTGACACATCGAATATAGCTGTGTTAACACAAATGGAACGCATGGAACGATGTGCATGCGCAGTTGCCTAAATTGCATGTACTGTTGTCCATCAATCAATCCATTTTCTGTACCGCATATCCTCACAAGGGTCGCGGTCATGCTGGAGCCTATCCCAGCTAACTGTGGTCGAGAGGTGGGGTACACCCCACATTGACCAGGTATATCTGAGCTATGCGTTTGCACTTGCGTCGGCAGATATCCGATGCATATCAGATTTTTATTCACATTTGAAAGAAGCCTAATTCGAATCTGAAGATGTTTTTTTAATTTTTTTTTAACGCTGCATGACTCATTCTAATTGTGCCATTCGAGAGCAAAAAGTTGCAGTGTAAATCCAACCTAACAGACAGTGTTTAATTTGTTGCCAGATGTGTTGACCACTTGAATACTACTACTACTACCACCACCACCAATAATAATAATCAAGAAATGCCCCTGGCCACTATTTATGTAACTACAGTATGACACCTGTTTGAATGCCAATGTTTTGTGCGACTTGAGAGGTTCCATTGTAAAAGAAAAATGTTTCAGGGGGAATTTGTGAGACATAAGCGTTTACTTTGTCTCAGAAAATGTAAAGAAGGGTGTTTTGCCGGACTGAATGAGCTCACCCACTTCTTGGCGCCATGGTGTGATAGTGTTTAATATTCAATTATTGGAGGAGGGTGTCTAAAAACAGTATAACAGCAAGCCTTACCACCACCTTTTAGCTGAAACTGCTTTTAAGGGAGACTCTTTATAGCCTCAGTGACTTAATTAATGTCAGCACTGCAACTCATCCTCTGCTCCTCTGTGGAGCAGACCAACTCATTTGGTTTGCATCATCCCTCAAAATTAGTGATGTCAATTGAAATTTATATGTGAGAAGTGCCATATGTCATGCACTGTTCGTGTGTGTGGTTGAAGCAAAGGTATTCGTTTACACTCTGCTTCCCCTCTGCCTGCAGTTTCCATCCTCTGCTGCGTCGTCATACTCTTCCTCTTCCTCTCGGAGCTGACAGGATTCATAGCCACTGAAATGTAGGTAGCACGGCCTCGGTTTCCTAAATTATATGTTGTAACGTCCTGAAGGGCTGCAACACCCCTTGACACACTTGCCACTTTGTTGTGACACTTGTACAAAGCCCGCAGACCGGAATGTCATCACCAATGCCCACATTTTGATGCTTTGCGTCATCAGAGCCAATGATTGGAGTCTATTTTGTCACAGGAAATTGGCTTTGCTCTGCGTGCATCAGCCCCCAGGTGATGCGTAGTTAGGCAAGTCATGAAGTGGGGTGTGACAGCACAGACATTAGACTGGCATGGACAGTGATTGTGATTTTAGCTGCCACGATTAATGAGCCTGATTGTCGGCAATTTTTTACATTTAAAATCTGGGCACTGCTGCTGCATATAAAAAGTACTTCATTTGCAGCAGTGCCTGCAACCTAGTCAGCCAGCCACCAGGGCGCGAACGCCTGGTCAAGGCTTCATTAAGCTCCACCACGGCGCTCTGGTGCCAACTTCGAAACAAAAGCCAAAAATGGCATCGATGTCCAATTAGCCCTCTCAGCACGTTGGCCGAGAGGCGTCGTTTCACAGTAAGTCACAATTAACAATCATTGTAGCGGCTGCTTTGACTTAAACTTTTAGGCTGCCCAGACTTCAATGAAGAAACGTTAGGAGTAGATAGAGGGAAATCACAACTGTCGAGTTCTTTGCAGTTTGTGACCGTCCACGACTGACCAATGGTCAAGCAGAACAACAGAGACGAACCGTTCTTGACAAGCCCACTATATTGATGATGTGGATTTTCAACTGAAAAGTCGGTGCTTTCAACCTAATGTTATTGCATTCTATGTATTAACGTGATTTGCTTCCATTAAGTCGCAATCATGATTGCATTTTGTAATATCACATTTATTCAGTTAGCCCTTGCTAAAGTAGAAATTTTTGAGTACATTTATTTTTTTATTATCTATCATTTGTTCTTATTTTAAAAAATCATTTTGAACTGAAAACTGTTCCATATTGCTTGTTAAAAAGTAGTGCAATGAAAATAAATTCTTCCCTAATACGTGGCATAATTGTGATTAATAATCACGATTACAATGTTGATCAAAATATTCGTGATTATTATTTTGGCCATAATTGTCCAGCCCTAAATTTGACGATAACGCTGTCTGTCTTCTTCAATTCCCAGTGTAAATGAACTGTATGTGGATGATCCAGATAAAGACAGTGGTGGGAAGATAGAAGTGAGTTTAAACATCAGTTTGCCAAACTTACACTGTGATTGTGAGTATAAACACAATATACATATACACACAACCCCCCCACACACACCATTTCTATGCCTTACGCTTGCATGCTGTCTATTTCACACAGTCCTTATCTTTGCCATGCTCTTTCATTGAGGCCTGTGTTTTGGCATGCTTCCCCTTCCCCAAATCTTCACCTGCGCCTGTTTGATTTGTCCCCCATTGGCGGTGTCAGGACGAAGAGCAGTCTCTTTATTTTCTCTCCTCATAAAAGCCCTGACAAACTATGTTGCCTGCCACAAATCAAACAAGCAACTACAAGACTCAAGCCCACAGACTTGCAAAATGGTGACTTAAATGAAAGAAAATGAAAAATTGGGTCCAGATTGCTATAAAAGAGGTTTTTGGCAAGCAGGAAAACAGCTGTTGACCTTGTGTTATGACAAGATCACTCATGACACACCAAACAAAAGCCAGACTGAAATCCTGAGGATTGTGTTCATGGTGTTTTATTTTTTTTTGCAAGAAGAATCAAGCAGTTTTGTTAGCTTGAACTTTCTGAACTTATTGAATGAATCTATCGTCTGCTTCTTTTGCCTGAGAGGTTATAATGTATATTTTCCAGGCTTCGTAAAAGGTCAATTACAAATATAGTTAAGTAGTACCATATTTTGAGATCGTATTAAGAAAACTCAGTAAATGGGTGTCCAACACGTCTCCAATGTCAAAGGTCATACAGACGGCATGCAAAGCTTACGCTCACAGTCAAAACATAGCCAGGCGCTGAAAATAGGCCACTGCAAGTGTGCCAACACACACCCGCCTGGGGGGGTGGTACATGAGTAGTGGCTAGTGACGACGGAAAAACACAAACAGAGACTCACTCGCCATATGGGCCAACTTTAGTATGAGTTACGTATAGTGGAAAATATTTTGTATGGAGAAATTGAATCACTCAAAAGACCATTTTAACCACTGGTGAGGGGATCTTTTTGACATTTCAGTTCTTCAGACATGTTCTTAATGGGCATATTAACTGTTATTAGTTAGTATGAACGTCCAGCCATCCATTTTCAATACAGCTAATCCTGTTTAGGGTCACGGGGTGCTGGAGTTTATCCCAGCTGACTTTGGACAAATGGCGGACTATACTTTACACTGGTTGCCAGTCAGTCGCCGGCAGACAACCATTCACACTGAGAATCATACAATCACTGAGTGGGAATCGCACTCACGCCGCCCGCACCAGTCAGTCAAATGTACCACTACACCATCAGTGAATTTCGTGTGAACATTTATGGGTTAAATGTTTTGAGACTCACCTGAGGTTTAGTTTTTAGAAATGCACGGTTGGCCAGACGGAAATTCTCTCATACATTATATGCAGGCAGGCTGTAGGGTCCACATGTAATATTTAGACATACCGTTAGGTCCAAACGTATTTGAAAGTATGATTTTGCTGATTTGTCAATAAATGTTAAATATGTTAACATCAGGCGGCACATTTGACGACTGGTTAGAGGGTCTGCCTCACAGTTCTGGGGCCAATCCCCGGCCCCGCCTGTGTGGAGTTTGCGTGTTCTCCCCGTGCCTGCGTGGGTTTTTGCCGGGCACTCCGGTTTCCTCCCACATCCCCAAAAAAAAACATGCATGATAGGTTAATTGAAGTCTCTAAATTGCCCCGATGTGTGAATGTGACTGCGAATGGTTGTTTGTTTATGTGTGCCCTGCGATTGGCTGGCAACCAGTTCAGGGTGTACCCCGCCTACTGCCTGTTGATAGCTGGAATAGGCTCCAGCACTCCCGCAACCTTTGTGTGGATAAGCGCCTCAGAAAATGGATGGATGGATGTTAAAATCAAGATGTAATTGAAGTGTAGACTTCCCCAAAAATATAATGTTCAAGATTTAGGAATCCCAGACGTTTTATGTGGAGTACCTTTATTTTCAGGGGCTCAAAGTTAATTGGACAAGTGTCAAAATTGTAAATCTGACCATTATTGTTACTACTAATGAGTTTCCTCCCTTGGAGATGCGTTGCCAGGCTTAGTTCACAACCACCCTAACCTGCTGCTGGTTTGTGGGTCTGGCTGCTTTAACTTTTGTCTTCGGTAGGTAATGAAATAAAGCCACTGACTTTGGCTTAGAAGAATACTCTTTAAAGCTTAAATTCATGCTAAAGAACACTTCATTTACCATACTTTGCCCAGGTCTGCTTTACTACACTATATGCTGTATGTCTAACATCATTTGTACCACATTTCGTCATAAAATACCACATGAATTTGATTCAGTGCTTTTAGTTTCTTGTGTTATGATATACTAGTATACTGTTATGCATTGATTTAGTTTTTAACCCTTAGTAACAAACTAAGAATTTGGAAACTTTTGTTTCAGTCTGACGCTGCACCACCTTTGTTTGTTTGTCCTCTTCCAGTGGTGGGTTTGGACATCCAAGATGAGATGGGCCGCCATGAGGTCGGCCACATTGACAACTCTATGAAGCTTGCCCTCAACCATGGAGCTGGTTGCCGTTTCGAAGGAGAATTCGCCATCAACAAAGTAATGTCTCACTATGAAACCATGCACACACTTCTAGAGTACTTCGAAGCCCATCTTATTCTGCAACAGTCTCATGCGTCAGTTTCTCCACAAGCCTTACAATCATTAACCCAGCAGTTGGACATTTAACACGTTCGCTCATGGAATAATTGTGAATGTGTCAGCGGGCATGATGCTCTCAAGGTAAGTGAAAAACATTGTTTCCGATCCAATAAATTACCGATATTTGCTAAACACAGGTACATTTTACTGTCACAACATTAGGTTCACCTGTATAATATAAGGATTATCAATTTACAAAACGATTCAAACCGTACCCCAATTTGGAGCTGAAGTCAATCTTCTCATTATTTAATACATTTTAGAAAAAATAATAATAACAATCATTGTCCAACCTAATTAATAGCCTTTCTCAAAACAGCCATATTTATCCATCCATTTTTAATGCAACTTATCGTCATTAGGGTCGCAGGTGAATAGGAGCCTCTCCTAACTGACTTCAGGTGAGAGGCTGGGTACACGCTGGGCTGGTCGTCAGCCAATCGCAGGGCAGATATAGACAAAGTAACCATTTTAACTTGCACTGAGGCACAATTTGGAGCCTTTAATGAACCTAAAATGCATGTTTTTGGAATGCGGGAGGAAGAGGATGGAAAACCTACTCAACCACAGGGAGAAAATGCACAAGCCGCATATGAAGGCCGAAACAGAATCCCGAACCCTGAGGTTTGTGAAGCTGACATGCTAACCACTTGGCCACCATGCTGCTTACAGGCATTTCAAATGTTATATATGTATAGTTGATTAGAGTGCTTTACATTAGTTTCAATTGTTTGACAAACTTTGTGTTTGTGTAGTTTGCGGTGTTGTACAACTGCACTGTATAGTACAGTACTGAGAGATGTTTCTAATACTGTATTTTGGTGAGCCCCATTAGGTACTAGGGGAGGAGGACAAAATATGAAGAAAAAAACAATTGCTGTAATTTCTCGTGTATAATGCAAATTTTTTCACCCCCAAAATTATCAAAAGGCACCCGTGCGCATTATACATCGGTATAGGGGCAAATGGGAAAAAAAACTTTCACATTTTAAAAATGTATGCCGCCATCTAGTGGTTATGAAAAAGCTGTACACTTTCATTCCAAAATACCACCGCCACCTAGTGGTTATAAAAAAGGTGTAGCCTACCCTTTCATTCCAATTTGACAGGGGTACGTATGACTGCATATATGTACAGTTGTGCTCATAAGTTTACATACCCTGGCACAATTTGTGAAATATTATTTTTTTAAGACCCGGCTGAAGTGGCTGTGGAGAGGGAAGTTTGGGCGTCCCTGCTAAAGCTACTTCCCCGCGACCCGACCTTGGATAATCAAACATATCAGCACAACTGTGTGTTTTCTAATTTACTAAATAAAAGTAGGGCTGATCAAAAAAAGAGCAAGTAAATTACAAAAAGGATTACGTGTTCAAATAAAGTACTTAACTTCAGAATAATTCTTTGGAAAAAAAAAACTAACAAAATACAGATAATACTTCGTTTTGATCATAGGGGTAGAAGCAAAATCATGCATTGTATAAATGCATTATACATCGGTAGAAGGGTTTTCCAGAATTTTGAGGTAAACTTTGGGGGTGCGTATTATACATGGGTGTGCAATATACACGAGAAATTATGGTATTATAAAATTCTGTTTTAAACCATTGCAAACTACAACCACAATAATAAACCCATAGTATTGTCACTCTATGACGGTGTCAATCAGAACTGTTTATTGCAGGTAGTTGTACTGAATTTTATGGTCATCAAGTCTATATGTGTTGTGATTAATTTTGTTGACACATGTAGACTATTGACACTATTTGCATACTGTATTTGTGCATGTGTGATCAGGTGCCAGGAAACTTCCACGTGTCCACACACGGTGCCACAGCCCAGCCCCAAAGTCCTGACATGACTCACACAATCCACAAGCTGTCATTTGGAGAGAAGCTTCAGGTTGTGAATTACACACTGATCAGACATGAACAACACGATACGTTAAAAATAAAGCATGAAATTCAAACCGAAAAACTCATCCCATCTCTGTATGTACCGCAGGTACAAAAAGTTCAAGGTGCCTTCAATGCTTTAGGAGGAGCAGACAAGCTGGCATCTAATCGTATGTAATTGCACCCTGCACTTCTCTTCCTCACGTGTGATTGCACTGTATGCGCGTGTGATTGCACTGTTCAGCGAGATGGAACACTGGCAGATTGAATGCAAATCTGATGCAACTAAATCACAGAAAACATCAGGAAGAACGGAAACAGCTCTCGTTGTGCTCCCCTCACAGTGATAGGACAACATACTGACGGGTCCAAATATGCAGTGTTGACACAACGACAGTGTTTATTTTTACAGTTGTCATTTTGTCAAAATGTTTTTGAGCACCTGAAAATGGAGATTCTCCATGTGGTTAATAACTCAATGACAAATATTATATTTTTGTGAAACCTTTTAAATTAAAACGCAAGGTCTACTCATACATCAAATCTTGTTTTGTTTTTTCTTTAATTTTAAGACAAAATCGTGAAAACTTTAAATACTTGTTTTAAATTGGCCGCAGTACACCACATTTGTAAAACCCTTTTGACCCCTGCTAAATTATAGTATTTTAAAATGTAATGATATATTTTAAAGCAAACCCTAGTCCTTTTGATTAAGATTTTTCTTACCAGCTTTTCCCATTTCCTTGTTTTTGATACCAATTACAGCTCTAAGGCGCAATGAATGACAAATCCTCGAAATTATCAAACTTTTGACTGGATGCTCCATCCACGATACGTAGCATAGCCAAAATAAGCATTACAATTTAGCGTTGCCCATCTATTGCGTAGACCTTCCTGTTCAACTTTGAGCATGGGTCCTTAAAATATTATCATTTGTCCTTTTTATGTTACTATAGACATAGCCATCCAATCTTGTGTCTTAAAACAGGTGTTGGAGGCAAAAAGACCCCTAAAACACATACCTTTTAACCACAATTGCAATAATTGGTGAGTTTTGAGGCATGTAGAGACACCCAAAAAAAGTGACTGATTTGTTGAAAGAATAATAATATAGTGAATCCCCTTATTGCGTGTTATAGGTTTCAGACCCAGATAGTAAAAAATCTGCAATATCGAGAGACCCTACAAAAAAGTTTTATACAGTATCGTTTTACCCCTCCCACACACTTGAACTTGTGGGGGGGAAAAAAACATCTGAACTTATTAAAACAAACTGTTATAACAAAGTTTTCTTGGGTGCCTGTTCTTGCTCACATAGTATGCCAAAAAAGAAGCTTCAAGATATTTGTCACTCTCAGTTCCAGTTACAGAGTACACTGCAGTAACACGAAGGTGCTGATGCATGTTTTCATCTCCTGTCCTTTCGACTGCCGCATTGTGCTGCTCTCTGGTTTTCCCAAAAAGAAAATCTCCATTCTACAACTACTTTAGAACTAGAATACTCATGTGCTGACGAAGACCACCTGTTTTAAACATTAAACTGCATTGGCTCCCCGTGTGTTTCAGCATCGATTTTAAGGTTCTTTTACTAGTTTTTAAATTTCTTAATTGTCTTGGGACATCATATCTGGTTAGCTTTTATCATATCAACTGTCACGGGCCATGTAGTCCTTTGGCACCAGCCTTTTAATTATTTCAAAAACTGGAACAAAGCCTATGGAGAGGCTGCATTCAGCATTATGGCCCGCACCTTTGCATTAGCCCTGCCAGAGGGCACCAGGAACGCAGAGACTTGATGCTTTTCAAGGGAGGCTCAAGACTCACCTATTTGGTTTGGTTTTCATGTTTTAATAATTTATTTAGACAGTTATTTATCTACTAATTTGCGTATTCATTTCTGTATTTATTCATTTAACCTATGTTATTGTATCTCCTATTGTCCTTCCGTTTTCATCCTGTCTTATTGTCTTTTAGTCTTAAGTTTAGTGCCAGTGTGAGCTCCTCGTGGGAGCCTCCACACTGGGAGGTGTATTCGGTCTGCCCATGGGGATGTCCTTCTGCAGCTTCCCCTGTGGTTGCGGGCTGTGGCACCTCTCGGTGTTGATGGCTCCTACAGGTTGTCTGTCTCGCCAAGGATCGTCAGTGTCTTGCCACATCTCTATACTATTGGTCAATAGGTGTTGTGTGTGTGTACGTGCCGGTATGTATTTTTGTAAGGGTGCGTTTGTATTTATATGTGGGGATGCCAGGGGTGGGTTTTTGTATATTTCCTGCTATTTTGATTGCCTGTTTTTATCTCGGTGAAGCACTTTGGGTTGCATTTTTATGTATGAAAAGCACTATATCAAAAAATCTTGATTGAATTTGATTGAAAGTTAACTGTAAAATGTAGCATAAAATTAAAGACAATTAAACATTGTATATTTAAATGCCAAAATGTTCAACCAAACCATATAATTTATTCTAATGAAAGTCTAGTAGCTTAATCCTAATTTATAATGGGAAATGCCATAGAAGGGATTACAAAAATGAGCATAGATGTGACAGTAATTATAAATCTGATAAATAATTGCTACTGTAACACAGACATAGCTGCAACAGATACAAACATCGTATAACAATACTTACATGCATATATTCCGTCTGCCCTGTGGGAACAATGACTATTACTGCGACTCCGTTGGGGACCTTCTCTGCCTCCTCTTTTTGCTGTTAATTACTCTACACACAATACACTGAAGGCACGCAACAGATTTGCCTGTATACTGTTAAAAAAAAAGAATGCGAATGATGAACTGTGACGTAGCGGGGGTTCATTGTAAATAACCAAGAGCACTTCATCAGCAAAGATTAGTCTGTGGAAAATGAATTTCTATGAAATATAATTAAAAAATATTATTTTCCTTGCAGCTCTGGCATCACATGACTACATCCTGAAGATCGTGCCAACAGTTTATGAAGATCTGTCAGGCAAACAGAGGTTCTCCTACCAGTACACGGTGGCCAACAAGGTGCTGTTGTCCTCCCCTCTATTCTTCTGAAGTTCTTGTTTCATTGCTTTCTATGTCTGAAAACAATGTTAAGAAAGTGCATACATTTATGGTTCGCTGTACACAAATTAGCATTTAAAAAAAACAAAAAAAAAACATTTTTTTTTAACCTTTCCTCTATTTGCTGTTTTTGTGCTCTGGCCAAAGCAAGAAAAGTATTACTTGGGATTGTTGTTACATTGAATTCATTGATAGTGTTTTTTCATCTCCGTTTGAGATGTGTTTTGTTGGCGGTCCTTGAATGCACCTTCCACACCATAACAAGTGAAAGTATGTTTCAGCTTCACTCCCTCTGCCGCTACTTTGTAGCCTGTGTCGTCTACTTTGATGTTACAAATTGCCTGTATTCCCAAACATTTACTTTTTTATTGTGTGTGAATGGTAAAAAGTGAGTTTAATGACTTAACACTGTCAGTGTAAAGAGCTAGGGCCCCTATTTGTTTGCCGAGATGTGATGTCGAGTCAGTTTTTGGTAGCATGTTATGTAGGCTAGTATGCTTAGCTAGCTAATGTGAACGTGTTTTTTTTTTTTTTTTGTGTTGAATAATTTAACTACCGAATGCAGTTAATGGAAATGGGTTCATGATAGTGTACATGCTACATGCAGGTATGTTGGTACTTTATGATCCTCTTTGTTTGAGGTGCTTTGCTGCCATCTTGTGACATCAACACGCAATTTCCAACCCCATTTGGAGTAGGTGTCAAATGTTAGCTGATTTTCGCTATTCGGCCCCTGTCCCCAGCGACTGGCTTGGTTTCATTGCACACAGTTCTGAGAACTGCGGTTTGGGCTAAACACTGCATTGAACAAGAAATGTTTGCAAAATGTGTTGAAATTGTATCCCAGAGGTTAGTTGTTCTCTTATGAGCTAACCGAAACACACACACAATTCCTGCATCTGATTTGAACTAAGATTAATTCTGAATGAATCGCGAGTGACTTGATACTGTTCTGACTCATAAAGTCCTCCAGACAAGGATGCAATTACTCATCATTGGCAGAACTGTATGACATTGTTCATTTAAAGCGCGTCTCCCACAGCATCTTTATATGTAACACACATTCTTTTCGCAGGAATATGTTGCGTATAGCCACACAGGCAGGATCATACCGGCCATCTGGTTCCGATACGACCTCAGTCCAATCACAGTCAAGTACACAGAGAGGAGGCAGCCCCTTTACCGGTTCATTACCAGTGTGAGTGAACTCTACTGTGGCTTTAATATTAGAAAACTCATCCAAAAGTCACTTTATTTACATTTTCTGTCTGTAAATGATATGGTCATGGGGAGACAGTGGACATTTAGGTGGTAAAGAGCGGAACGTTCTTTCCTTCGTTGATTTAATATATTTATGTGCAGTTTGTTTATTATGTACATACAAATTTCAAATATAAATCAAATCTCAGCATTTGCTGTTTCAACTTGATCGTCGTGATCAGCAGTGTGCCTCAAGAGGCATAAGAAGCACACAGATTTGATGCAAATTTCTGTTGTGCTACGTTTCTGCACTTTCATCCAATGTCAAGTTGCTTGAAATGAATCATTTTACATAACCTTGACAGATGAAAAGCATGCCATTTATTTATTTCTTTTTTTTAAATTGTACTTATCAATGCTGTGTAATGTTATTTATGCATTTTTAAAACACCGTTAGTAGCGGTTGTCCAATGAAGAACATATATTATTTTATCATTTTTAAAACATTCTTTCATCGCTGTTTATTATAAAACATGGTTTATTAAATTTGAAAAAAATATAGCTAGTTACCCCCTCAAGTTTTAAAGCTTGCTTCAAAAACCATTTAGATTGCTTGGCTTTTAACACAGTTTGAGACTGCCATTGTTTTTGTCATTGTATTAAATTAATCAATTGAAATTATTGTTCATTTGTATTTTTGTATGCATTTATCTCCAGCAGTTTCAGCTACTGTTGTCCTTAAAATACTATATAAATAAAATTGAATTTTGTTAAAAGCATGTTATCAATTTGGGGTTTGATTTTTAAATCATTGCTGACCAATGAAGTATATTACTGAATTAATTTTAAATTTAAATAAATTAAAAGTTTTACCTCTGTCACACCAAATGTGTGACTTTCAATGAAAACCATGATATAATATTAATATCTTTGTAACCTTTCACCAATGAAATTATCTGTAACAAGATAAATCTTTTTTTTGTGTTTTCCGTAAAAACTCATCTTTTTTTTTTTTTCTCTGATTCTTTTCGATGGGCAACAAAGTTATTTATTAAAATTTTGTTTCTGTCCAATGGAATGCATGTTTTCATTCATTTTGAAAGAAATGTACATATTTTCCCTGTGTGTAAAGCATGAACACAACAGTATCTCTAATTCTTGTGATGTCTTTTGTTTGCTTTAAACCGGCAACAAGTCTTTTTCTTCATGTTTTGGCTGTTCACTATATTTGTATTGTGTCACTAGGACTTTCTTCTCTCCTGCTTACTGACAGTGTGGTCAAGGCTAAATTGGTCTTTTAGATGATGAGTTCCACCCTAATTGGCCCTTTGTGTTGTTTTGGGTTTGTGGTGACTTCAGGGAACTTAAAGGCAAGCTGACTATGTTCTCAGTGTACTTGTGTGAGTCATTCCTTAAGATTGTGAATCAAGTATGAGGCTCTTTGCTTGCATCCCCCCTTAACCTTGCATGCACCTAACAGATAGTTGGCCAGTCACAAGCATTTCGATGCTGACAGATTGTATGTCATGTGTCACGTTGTTTGCAGATCTGTGCCATCGTTGGAGGGACTTTTACAGTTGCAGGGATCATTGATTCGTGCATATTCACCGCATCAGAGGCCTGGAAGAAGATCCAGATTGGAAAAATGTCCTAGGACTGAACTTGCCACCGACCCATCCCCACACCTATCCACACCCCTCCATGTTTTATTTATAAGTACAAAGCAGCCTGTTAACTAAATCCAATCCTGCTTCTTTGTAGAGAATGTATCACTGTGACCAGTGAAGGGGCACAAAGCACAGAACGGTCCGGCTACTGGCTCCCATCTCGGTTAGCAATACTGCCTCCATGCTCCGTGTTCTCTGGTGACGTGTGAATGTTGACTATCACGTCTGCTTCCTCTGGCCAACTTTAGTGTGGCAGGGATCAGCCAAGGGAGGTACAGAAACATTTAGTGCGTCTTTTTCATTAGGTACATTTTTTATATATTACATTTTCATTGTTGTTTTGTTTTGTTTTTTTTCCAAACCAAACTCATTGGTAAACAGTATGGCGGTCTATACAGTCACTCTAAAATGTGATTTTAGATTTTTCCACAATCATCCTCATGTTTAGTGGCTGCCATAAAAGCTGTATTATTCACAGGGAATCAGAAATCTGCGAGTAATTGATGCCCTTCTAAAAACGGTTTGCAGTTGTTTTGCGATAAGATTTTAATTCAGGCCGTGACCACACTCGTAACTACAAAGCACATTACAGTGGACGATTTCCCAGATCGGGCCTGACATATTGTGTCGGGAACGACAAAAAAAAAACAAAAAACTCCTTGTCACGTGATATAATCCACAATCAACGATTGTGCATCAGAGGAGCCATACAATGCCAAATGAAAAGTTTAGCATGTTTGACTTTTGGGATATATTCCATGGAGTCGGACTCCCTCCACCATAGCACCTTGACATTGACGAATAGGATTCTGTCTTGGTCTTCTCCTATCTCAAAGGTTGTAGGTTCAATCCTGAGCCCCCTGTGACCATGTCCAAGTGTCCTTGAGCAAAATACTGAACCCCCGGGTGCTCCTGATGCTGTGTCATCAGTAGGTGAATGAGGAGCCCTGGTTAAAGTGTTTGGAGTACCTTGAAGGTAGAAAAGCGCTGTACAAGTGAACCCCTATTTGCATTACATAAGTAGTTTTCACAGGATTATGGAAAACAATAAGCTCCACCACGCCCGTGACCCTAGTGAGTATAAGCGGTATGAAAAATGAATGAATACTTTCTATTAAACAGGGCTATGGCCTGAATATTAAAACTCCTCACCTTACTTTAATGTAGTTCTTTCGGCACAAACATGCTACTAAAGCAATACTTTTACACATGTTTGGCCTAAGCACAAAAACTGTAGCTATGTAAGTTTTTCAGCAAATAACGGAGAATAGGAAAAAAAAGAAAAAGAAATCAGCTGATAGGTGAATTTGCAAATTACGAATATGCAGGGTATGCTGTACTTCACAGTAAATGTGGAGTTTATCCCCCTCACACACACACACCCACACACACACAGCGTTCACCCAATGCCCCCTTTTTTTGACCATTTTACCAACTCATCATTGCCATTTCAATGTTCATTTTATCTTTTTTTTTTTTTGCCCAATTTTGATAACATGTCATGATGTTAATGTTGCCAGACATTCTTTTTGATTTTGTTTTTCCTTTTATTTGTGGCCACACTAAGCGGTACAGAAAATGGATGGATGGATGAAAAGAAAAAAATCTCCACTATAAGAATGCCGTATTCTTGCAATATTAAGTCTCTTCCTGGAAAGGTCGTTAAACCTCAAGAACAATTTTTTAAAAAGTATAAATATAATGCTAATGTAAAGTCGCAATACTACAAAAAACTCAGATTTTACGGGAGTCAAATTAATTGTCCATTAACATGAGGACAATTTTGGTGAAAAAATGGCCTTTGTTAATGAGTTAACCATGTTTTTAACGTGACTTTTTTTCCCATGAAGATATGGAAAGACTCCACAGCTAGAGAAACGGCTTGTCTGTTGTATTTATGATCATGTGAGAATTTTGGCACAAAGCTGTTAACGATGACACTCTCCCCCGCCCCATTTTAATTTTACTGCTTTTTTACCCCCCATTACTGTGTGGGCACACTTCTCCTTCATAATTATTATTTTTTTTGCCTGTCCCCCAAGCAAACCAAGTATTGTCCTACTTGCTTTTTTTTGTTGACAGATCACTTCCTATGTTACAAAAACACTCTGAGGTCACCCGTTTCATTTTTTATTCTATTCTTGTATTTGATAAAGGTGCCAATGAAGTTACTGTCATTGACTAAGATTGTTGATTAAATGATCTATTTATTTTTGACATTTAGGGAAAAAAATAACAAAAACCTTTTGTTAGTTTCTTGAAAGAGACAACTTGATTCCTGGTCCATCCATCCATCCATTTTCTACCGCTTAGCCGAGGTCAGGTCGCGGGAGCAGTAGCTTTAGCAGGGACGCCCAGACTCTTCCGGGGGGATCCCGAGGCGTCCCCAGGCAAGCCGAAAGACATAGTCTCTCCAGCGTGTCCTTGGTCGTCCCCGGGGTCACCTCCCGGTGGGACGTGCCCGAAACACCTCACCAGGGAGGCGTCCGGGAGGCATCCGAATCAGATGCCCCAGCCACCTCATCTGGCTCCTCTCAATGTGGAGGGGCACCGGTTCTACTCTGAGATCCTCCCGGATGACCGAGCTTCTCACCATATCTCTAAGGGAAAGCCCGGACACCCTGCGGCGGAAACTCATTTCGGCCGCTTGTATCCTGAATCGTGTTCTTTCGGTCACGACCCACATGACCATTCCAGGTCCAATTCACAAATTGGTACTTTTATAGTCTGGAAAGCAGACAAGATGTTGGTTCATTTCATAATAAAAGCTCAGAAGCTGAAACGTTGTGTGTCCGTGTTGTGTTGCCGAAGACGTACAAACACAAGTATGATGCTGGTTAAAAAGTTACACATTTTAACACCATTGGAAATGGGTGTCACAGTACAATTAAAAAAAAAAAAAAAAAAAAAAAAGAAAACAGGAGACAAGTAATCTTTGCATCTTATTTGGTGAGATGGACCTTGCTCCTCTTTTACATCCCGCAAGGCGTCATGCGTGATGTCAGTTTGTAAGAGGCTGATAAGATGTCACCGTGTGTACGTGTAGCGCCGATAACAGCCTCTAAGTGTGACTCAACTGCTTTTTAGTCACCCTACAACTGTCAGCCTCAGGTGACCACCGATGCCACTACATTCAAGGTGGCGCATCCACCACTAATCGACAGCTTTAGTGCGTATGCACCTGCAGTGTGGCATGAATCATCACCGAGCTTGTCAGTCAACAACACAAGCTCACTTAAGACAAGATCAAGACATCAAAATAGAAGCATACAGTGCATTTGGAAAGTATTCACAGCGTTTCATGTTTTCCCCATTTTGTTGTATTTCAAAATTCATGTTTCATTCCGAAATGAACTACAGTTAAAAAAAAAAAAAAAAAAACATTTTGTTATCATAATTTCCACCTCGACTAAGACCCCAGTTCCACCTGAACAAAAACAGCCCCAAATCATTATGCTGGCACCACCATTCAGCTCAGTAGTTCTGGTCTTTTTTTTCTTTGGTGACGAGCAGTGTTGTGTTTGCGCCGAAGTTCAACCTTGGTTTCATTGGAGCGTAACAAATTTGCCCACAGGGGTTTCAGAGATTTCAACTGTTTTCTTTTCTTCGTAAGATAAAGCTTCCATCTTTCCAAACTACACTACACTACATGGCCAAAATACCTCCAGCTACTTCAGTGTTGCTGTCGGCCTCTGCAGCCTCCCTGACCAGTTTTCTTTTCGTCAATTTTAGAGGGACATCCAGTTCTTGGTGATGTCACTGTTGTGCCATATTTTCCCCACTCGATGATAACTGTCCTCACTTAGTTCAATGATATATTTAATACATTTGAAATGATTTCGTACCCTTTCCTGATGTATCCCTCTGATGCAATGAAAGCTCTCTGTGGACCATGTCTTGAGCTGCAAGATGTAATTACAAAAGTGTCAGGAAAAGCATACTACAACAGCAGAATTTTACTTGCCGTTATTCAAAGACACTAAAAGGTGGCAGGAGTGTGCTGACTCCTATTGAAAATGTGTTTGAATGTGATTGTGAACACAGCCACAAAGCCAGTTATAAGAAGGTGTCCACACACTTACATTATATCGTTGTTTGTTTTTATTCTCCCTCTGAAAGATTTCAGTTATTTTTCAATTGAGTTGTACAGGTTATAAGTCCCATTAACTATGGAAAAAAAAAAAAGTTTTAAAATTATTTGTCTCATATTTCTTTTGGTCTAATATCACAAAAACCTGTCATTAGAACTGGGGTTTGTTGACTTCATATGCACTGTAGGTCCAGTATATGTTATTTCTTAAAGGTCCTATGCCATCAATGTTTCCCCCCCCCAAATCTTTGTCCTTTTACTGGGTTTGCAAGATAATTTGGGTAGAAAATGCCCAGGGTGCCCTTTTCAAGCCATTCTAATAGGTCTTTTACACCTGGCAGTTGAGAAGGTCCGGATTTCTCATTGATATTCAGTACGTAAATAAGCTTTGCTCTGATTGGATCGCTGTTATTCTTAGTTCAAATATGGAAACCATCTTTGCTCTGATCGGTCCTTGGCGATATCATGGCGTCTTGTGGCTTGTTGCGGCCAAGCGATTGTAGCAACCTTGCTTTTAGATGCTTCCGTGTGGGGTCTGTCATTGTGAAGCAGAATTCACCTAGCACTTGTGGTATGTGACCACATATTCTTATGCAGCTGCGTAAACTAGATTACTGTTCATAACCTCGAAATGTCATATGTTGGGACCGCTATAAACCAAGGACCCCTGTATGTGCTGTGAGACTGCCTGGTGTCCCGATCCACCTGCCCAAAGTCGGC
The DNA here is from genome assembly GCF_024500275.1 of Phycodurus eques. NCBI lineage: Eukaryota > Metazoa > Chordata > Actinopteri > Syngnathiformes > Syngnathidae > Phycodurus > Phycodurus eques. Next base: position 15,080,451 of record NC_084533.1, read on the forward strand.
TCTCTGGAGAAAGGTTCCAAGTCACCCATAAATACGATTTAAATATGATTGATGGATGTACATCACTGATTTGGAAGAAAACAGAGAGAAGTGAGGAGATCTTTATATCTTCCCATATAAGGTAACAGTTGTAAAACTGAAGTACTTTGCATACAAAAGCTAAAAAATATACAGTAAATGTGGTACGAAAATACTTTGGATTTGTTTTGAAATCATAATGCTGCCACCCAGTGGCTGTTGTGCTGTTAGGCACGTGTATTGCAGTCCATAGTGATCCCAGGTTAAAGTTCAACATGTATTAATTTACACTGACATAATGCAATGTAACACACAGGGCTGTCCCCTTTATTTTTTCCCCCTTCCTCTTATCCTACATCTTTGTTTCGATCACATATTGGAGGAGGCAAAGCAGGGTGCATTTGTCGAGGAGAAGAAGTCACTGCTGCAGAAGCCCTCCTCAGACAAGTGTCCGTACTCGTTGTTGTAGAAGGTCTGACCCGACAGCTGGTTCAGGAAATTTGGACGTGTGGAGCTGGTGGAGCCGAAGCTCCGGCCCAGAGAACCGTGGGGGGCCGTCAGAGGCTCCGTGCTGCTGCTGCTGCTCATGCGCCTGAAGGTGGGACACCAAAGTGCTCAATAAATACACAAAATACGTCAGATATTGCCATGCATGATTCAACTACCGCATTGCAACAATAATGATATTAGAAACTACAATGATGACAAAAATTATTGTACAACAGTACAAATAACAGTTGTTGTATAATTCACCTTTTTGACACGGCACCCTTTTGCCTGTGTTCAAGTCTCTGTAATTCCTCTGAGGCTAAAACCATCCCGCTGTCTGTCTGGTTATCCTGAAGCGATAAAGTCATATGAAATCAGACGACCTCGGAAAGAGCACAGCAGTCACACCCTAAAATCAACTTTCTTTCTCATTTGGATGATCGAGAAGATCCTTTTGAACATGTTTATGTATGCTTTAGGTTCCTCACTTGATTGAGAATAAATTTTTATAGTGTGTATACAGTATACACTGTAAATTCACTTTCCTGTAGAGCAATAACCTCTTAAAAAGTGAATAACTTTTAGGGTGAACTGAGGCCATAAATGTATATTTCACAAAATTGCTAAAAAAAGGATGAAAGTTCTTACCTGAGTACTCTTCTGAGGGTGAGTCTCTAAAGGGAACTCTTCAAACGTCTTCACTCTCGGCTGGCATGTCTTTGTGGCTCCCACGAGCAGACAGCCGGCAAAGGGCACGCAGTTATAATACCTGCTTAAAAGACGAGAGAGGTCAGCATGCAACATACGTGATGGAGCCTCGCAATGAGACTAGAATTGAGGCTCAATGAAAACCTCAGCGGACCTATTCCGCTCGTAGAACATTTCATGAACATCAAAATGATCTCAAGTCTGTCACCAAAAGTTTAATGACCATACCCCCAACAGTTAGGTCATTGCTTTAGAAAATGAAAAATAAATAAGTTTAATGGCCAGGAACTCAAAAGAAGTTGACCTGTTCACACATGGGTGTCAGACTTATTTCCGTCACAGGCCACATTGTTGTTATGGTTTTTATCATAAGAGGGCCATTATGACTGTGAATATAAAAAGCAATGAAAAATTGTGGCAAGCAAATGTGTAACATCAAATCTCGACTCTGTTCCTCCAGTGTTCTCTATCAATAGTGTCCAGCAATCACTGGTCCGTGGAGCAGTTATTACTTGGCACTATAAACTCTGCTTGGCAACAAGTGGCCACGCAAACGTGTGACGTCTGATGAGATTTGCTGCACCTGGTCAACAGCTCCCTAAATGTATAATGTAAGAGCAAGCAAGAGATGAACTTGCATCAGTACCTCGTCGGCAGCGTGTTGGAGGCTAGCCTAAGTTCCTCTTCAGGATGGAGGACGCGATGAAGCTTGAGAGAAGCCATCATCCTCTGAGCTCTGGGAGTGGTTCAGAGGGTTGTCGTCCTTCCCGTCCTGGGGGGAAATTAAATAGGATCAAAAACAGGTCGGAAGAGTTCTCGCTGGATTTATTATCTCACAGGCAGACTGTTGTCCTGCAGCAGGTCTGCCAGGGTTTGCACCAGGGTGGGGAATGGGGGCCTCTCTTTGGGCTCTCCGTCCCAGCACGCCAACATGATGCCATATCTACCAGCAGAGGGCAGAAAAGTCATACAAAGCATTCCTATAAAAAAACTTTTGGACTGTAAGGAAACTATATAATTTCAATAAAAATACAAGTGTTTACAATTTGAAGTTACAGATATATACTGAATTATGTATTGGAGAACTGTGCTGTGTCACAATGTGATACTAACTATTATCGCTCTGATAAGCTTATTGTGATAAATAAATAAATACATACATTTTAGCAATTTGAGGGGAAATAATTGTAAAATGAATGCAAAAAATATTATGTGACTAGATTCTCAAACTGCTTGGGTCACCTACAGCCCACCACTGGTTTAGATCTTACATTTCAGGCGAGGCAGTTTCTGGCGCTCTCATTCTGACGCCATCTTTCAGTCGTTTGCAAAACTCCTCATCAATCTGCACTCCAGGATATGGAGATGCACCTGGAAGAAAGGGAGATCGAGCAAAGGAGCTGGTACATGAACAAAGAGACATGTTGATTGAATCTGCTTCTAGCAATCCAAGCAAATTCCCAATTGCTCTGTGCAAACACAGAGAGTTACACTTCAATGGCGACACCACATAGCCAGAAAAGACTGTTTGGATCGCCCTTTCTTCCATGTCTTCAATTATGTGTCTTGATAACAAGTTATTTTACCAAGTGAAAAGATTTCCCAGAGGAGCACTCCGAAGGACCACACGTCACTCTGGCTGGTGTACACTTTGTCAAAGATACTCTCTGGAGCCATCCACTTCAAAGGGAGTCGGGCCTGAGAGAGTGTCAAAGCACCAGACAAATATTACAGCCGAGCCATAAAAGTAAAAATTGCACCTGTATAAGAGTGAATCGTAATGTTCTTTGCATTTGGAAACAAATTGGTTTGCGGAATTGTCGTACATTTCCTTTCCTGACATAGTCGGGGTCTTTGTATATGTCTCGGGCCAGGCCGAAGTCGCAGATCTTCACCACGTTGTTTTCTGACAGCAGAATGTTGCGGGCCGCCAGGTCTCTGTGGATACACTGAGGATACACACACACACACACACAAACACACAAATGCATATGCATCAACGTGTGTGTATGTGCATGTTTTTGCATGTTTACAGTGAGCTAGTAAACTGTCACGACATTGTTTTCCTCTGAGTGAGTGGTGTCATGTGAAATGTAATCATCTCTTAGTTTTGTTGTTTGATTGCACACTGATATGCGGGACTGGACTTTTGTCTGCCAGCGCGTGCAGCTGCCAACACATGAAAGAGCCACTGTGATGCTGAATCTGGTTGGAAAGTTTAGTGTCGCTCTATTGCTCTAAAGCTTCTCATTGTGAGCAATTAAAATGAGATACATTTGATACTATGAAGGCAGACTTGCAACGGAAATGTTTGAAGGGCTTAAAAGACCCAGTGAAATATCTTTTTGATGATCTTTCTACTCACATGAAGACAAAATCGATTGAGACCAAAGCAACCAGAATTGACAAAAGTACATACAGCGGCTGAAATAAGTGTTTAACACGTCACCATTTTTCTCACTAAATACATTTCCAAAGGTGCTATATTGACATGAAAATTTCACCAGATGTTGGGAACAACCCAAGTAATCTATACATACAAAGAAAGTAGAAGAAATAAGATGAGAAATTAAGTTCTGTAATTATGATTTTAAAAAATTAATTATATAAAATAATAAAAATTTTCATCTTGTTGAATTACTGCCTAACTTGGCCTTCTGCAATTTGCAGAAATTATCACTTGCCACAATGACATCAATTTTCCCCCTCTTGTTAGTTATTCAACAATTGGGACTGCTCTGTAGCCACTGTAGTTGAAGAGTGTATGTTATGAGCTCACCAGCACCAATACTTCAATGAGCTTGGTAAGTCAATAGTACTTCAAATTTTGAATCTACAACACTAGGATTGTCCTACATAATGAAGTATATTTTCATATATAAGGAAAAAAATAATAATAATGATCTTGGTTGCAATCTACTTCCTGAGAATTGAGAGACACATCACCATTTTTCACATACTAATTGCTACAGTGCTGGTAATGAACCTTTCTGGATGCCAGGAACTCCATCCCACGGGCCACTTGGAAACTGTAGCAAATTAGATCTTCTATCGTCAAAGGCGTTTTCCACAAATCCTCCACTGTGAGGAGACAGAAAGGGAAGCTCAAAGATGCAAGTCATGTGATCTATGTAAGTAATGTCAACACAATCCACTCTTTTTCTGAATAGCAATGCAAAGCAAATGTATTTATATAGCGCATCTGATACACAAGGTAACTCAATGTGCTTCACATGATTAAAAGCATTTAAAAACAAAGAAAAAAACAGCTTATAAACATTTAAAACGGAGAGAGAAAATAAAAGTACAATTAAAACAGCATACAGTGCAAGAAATATCATTTAAAAGTGGAAATGCTCTAAAAAGCATGAGAGAAAAGAAGAGCTTTTAACCTGGACTTAAAAACATTCACACTTGGGGCTCACATCACTTCTGTTGGCAACTTATTCCATTTGTGTGCAGCATAATAGCTTAATGCTGCTTCACCATATTTGCTTTGGACTCTGTGCTCCACTATTTGACCTGAGTCTGTCGATCTCAGAGCCCGACTGGGTTTATATTCCATTTGCATTTCATTCATATATTCAGGACCTAAACTGTTTAGTGATTTATAGACCGTAAGCAGAACTTTAAAATCTATTCTAAAGCTGACTGGGAGCCAGTGTAAAGACTTTAGAATTTGAGTATTATGGTCTGACCTTTTTGTTCTGGTCAGAACCCAAGCTGCAGCTGTTTAATGCTCTTTTTAGGGAGTCCAGTCAGAAGACCATTACAATAGTCATGTCTACTATGGATGAGCTTCTCCTGGTCTGCTTGACACATACACGCTTTCAGTCTGGAAATGTTCTTCAGATGGTAGAAGGCAGTTTTAGTAAATGATTTGATATGACTGTTAAAAGCCAGGTCGGAATCTATCAGAACACCATGGTTTCGGACTTGGTCTTTGGTTTTTAAAGAGAGTGACTACAGGTATTTACGAACAACAATCCTCTTTTCTTTATTGTCAAAGACAATTATCTCAGTTTTGTTGTGGTTTAATTGAAGAACATTTTGGCTCATCTTAGTTATGTTTTAGACAGTGACACAACACCTCAATTGGACTGTAGTCATCCGGAGACAATGCTAGATATAACAGTGTGTCATCCGCATAGCTATGATAGTCAAAATGAAAGTTCTGAAGAATTTAACCCAAGGATGGCATATACAGGCTGAACAGGAGGGGTCCAAGAACTGACCCTTGAGGGAGCCCATCGGTCATTGCCATTCGAAGAGATCGAACACTTCAAATGGTTACAAAATAACTCATTTCCTCCAGGTAGGACCTGAACTATTTAAGGACTGTTTCATTTAGTCCTACCCACTTTGCCAACCTGTTCAGCAGTATATTATGATCTACCGTATCAAAAGCCGCACTGAGGTCCAGGAAGACCAGAATTGACACCTTTCCTGAGTCAATATTCAACCTTATATCATTTAGCACTTTGATAAGAGCAGATTCTGCTTTTCCCCCCCATGTTATTGTCAACATGAATGTTAAAGTCTCCCGTTATGATGAAATAGTTGTAGTCAGTACAAATAACTGACAGCAGTTCTGAAAAATCCTGCATATATTTTCTATTGTATCTTGGAGGCCTACAAATTATAACATAATGTAATAACTAATATCAATGACTTAAATATTAATTAATAATAATTCAATAAATAATTTTATAAAATAATAATAGCAAGGCGGCACGGTGGCCGACTGGTTAGAGCGTCAGCCTCACAGTTCTGAGGACCCGGGTTCAATCCCCGGCCCCGCCTGTGTGGAGTTTGCATGTTCTCCCCGTGCCTGCAGTGGGTTTTCTCCGGGCGCTCCGGTTTCCTCCCACATCCCAAAAACATTCATTAATTGGAGACTAAATTGCCCGTAGGTGTGCATGAGAGTACGGATGGTTGTTTGTTTCGATGTGCCCTGCGATTGGCTGGCAACCAGTTCAGGGTGTACCCCGCCTCCTGCCCGATGACAGCTGGGATAGGCTCCAGCACGCCCGCGACCCTAGTGAGGAGAAGCGGCTCACAAAATGGATGGAATAATAGCAATAACCTTTCCGTCACCTTTAACTAAAAAAACAGAGATATTCAAAAGAGCTAAAATCACTGAGTACAATTTATTTACACTGAAATAATGACTTAAAAATAACAACAATACCACTGCGTTTTCTTCCGAGTCGACACTCGTCCAGATCATAGGTTGTAATGATGTCATTAATCAACATTGATTTATTACCCAGGGACCTGATGTTGAAAAGAGCTAGTCTCGCAGAGATAACTGGAGACAATGGTTTGATAGATTCACATTTTATCCTGACTAAGTTTGTCGTTCAACTTTTTTTAGGACTCACGTTTATCCACAGCAGGTTTCTGATTTGTCGTGTTGGACGATGCTGTCTGAAGGCCGATGAGCGGGGAGGAGGATGGTGACGGGGGATGGTGGCGAGCTCTTTGGTCTGCTTGACCAGCTTCAATCATCCGTCTAACTTGGCTCTGAGTTTTGGGAGAGCGATCCTAATTGGAGCAATGATTGAAAGCGTCATTTTATCAGTCAGAATCATGCGAGAGTGCCTCTAATCGACAGTGGGTTGATACCCTATATGGGAGGAAAAACTCTCTCTTTGCTCGCAGGAAGTTGGACAGATTCCCATACTTGCAGTATTCCACAATCACCATCAGTGGACCTGTTCAGATAAACACTTACAAATGAGGCATATCTGTCCCTCAAAAATGAAATACAGTATTTCTGCTTTCCTGATCAGAAAAAAATACATTTAGTACCCAATTTGACATCATAAGGATAACCCCAAGAACTTTGCTGTGCTCCCATGCTGTGATTTTATATCCCTGACAGAGTTGTTTATGCTTTAAGCATACATGGCACTGGAGAGAAAATAATACTAAAATACCCACCCCAAAAAGCAAGTTTTGCTGTGAGGTAACCGAGGGACAACTAACAGTAAAGATTCCCATGAGGACAAAGCATCTGTTCCAACAACGAGAAACAGCGCAGCTCAGTTGGTGCGTTCATGCACTTTCAACTGACCATTTGGCTTGGTGCAGGCTCCTAACAGGTTCACTACATTCAGATGGTTGCCAATGTGAATGAGGATCTTCAGCTCAGACATTAAAGCCTTGTGCTCGCTGGCCGTGGCGCCGTCTGAAAGCACAGAATGGAAGGTAAACATACCTTGATCATGTGATGATATAACTACAGTGCATCTAGAAAGTAAGACAATTCAAATTCTGTACTTTGCTGGCATTTGGAAAACAGTATTGGGACACCAATTATACCAAAAGGAAGGAAAAAAAAAGGAATCATTTTACATTTTGTATATACATATTCCATCCATTTTCAACACCGCTTATCCTGGTTAGGGTTGCGAGGCGCTGGAGCCTATCCCAGCTGACTTCGGGCGAAAGGCGGACTACACCCTGAACTGGGCGCCAGTCAGTCGCTGGGCACATATAGACACGGACAACCATTCGCACTCACATTCACACCGTCCCTGAGTGGGAACTGAACCCACGCTGCCCACACAAAAGTCAGGCGAGTGTACCACTACACCATCAGTGACCATACATATTCTAATTTTATTTTTTTTTTTTTTCACTTTCCCTCATCTTGAAATGCTCTGGCCCATCTGTACATAAAAAAATTCAAATGTAGTCAATGAGCGGAAAAGTTTGCCCAACCCTGCTGTAACGTGTTGGGTTGCAGCATGTTCAGGCCACAGGGGCCATGGTACATTAAGTAGGTCGAGGTGTTGAACAAGCAGCACATATCACAAACACAGACATATTGTCCTGGTGTTTTGTTGAAATGAAAGGAGCACAATGGCGCCAACACAAGTGGTCGCCTCGGTGACGTGCTCTCTAGTATTAACGTGCTGATGAAGCTCCATTATAGTTATCATGCTCATCAAGCAGTGATGACTCAGCTATACAATCATTTCACTTGTTATTCTAGTATCACAGGCTTAATTATCCCTTTGACAAAAAGTAATCCTCTTGAAAAAGCAATCTCAGTTAGGGTTTCTTGTAAAAAGAACAAACTGCCTCATTCAATTAGGGTACAATGTCTCCTGGAAACACAGAAGTATATTAAGCTCAGCTTTATGATACTTTTGACGCTTTTGAAATTGAAAGCTACACCCAGTGCACCTGCTTCCCAACAATATGCCACTGGGTGAGGGCATTCAAATGCTTCCACACCAAACTCATCCATTCATGGTTTTATGGGCCTTGCTGCAACAGAAAAGGACCTTTGCCCACTTCACACTCTTAATAACCCTTCACTCCAGCACTCGATAGCGCAGTAGGCAGGGTGTCAGTCTCAAAATCTGAAGGTCCTGAGTTCAACACTTTCTTTGGGCAGGCGTTGATTAAATTTCCCTCACAGAATTATGTCTGTCTGTCCACCCATCTGCCTGGCTTAAAAAAAATCTCTTCTTTGCCAGGAATCCTTGGTTTTAGTATGAAGTCCACCATCTTTCTACCTTAGCAGAGGTTTAGTCTACGGCAGAATTTGTTTAAATACAGTGAAACCTCAGGTTACGAACGACCCTTTTATGGGTTACGCCCAAAATTTGCAAAGACAAATTACTTCTATTTACGTGCTAGCTTTGATTTGCAAACAGTCTTGGCATGGACAAGCGGAAGGATCTACGTTGTCCTTCTTCTCACGCTGCGTAACCATCATGGGCTCTGTGCGTCAGACAAGGCAACAACTGTGACGTCTTCCAAAGATACGTGAGATGTTAGTCCGTTTATCTCACCTTTATTGCAAAGCAACAAACACGTCGACGCCTAAACAAAACAGAAGTTACGGAACAAAAACCCTCTGCTATCTAGACACGCGTTGTCACTCTTTTTCCAGACTCGCCCTCCCGCAAGCAGCGGCCATGTGTTCAAAGACACCTGGAAACATTAGCGCAAAGCACAACTGAACACGAATGGCTTGCCAAAACCCATTCAATAGTAACACAAAACAACGTAATCCAGTTTGTTACAGTACTGTCTGTATCTGTCTTCTACTAGAGCAGCTACCGGAGACAAATTCCTTGTGTGTTTTTTGGACATACTTGGCAAAATAAAGATGATTCTGATTCTTTTGCTCACAATTACCCTCAGAATGGTTCCTAATAGTTGGACGAGGGGAGGCTGCGAGGTCAAATAAACAGGCTACAGTGGATTTTTTTGTTCACAATGTTTATGGAAAGACAATTCTACCTTCCCCATCAAGTTTACAATTGCGACAAAGCAGGATTGTTTAGGGGAAATGGTAAAAATGATAAAAGAAATGTACACCAAATGGAATTATGTGCAGGAATTTATTGAAAAGCACCACCCTAATACAACTGTGGCCAACAGAGCAATCAATATTTTCACAAAAAGCAAAACAAACACTTGAATCACAATTACCCCGTGTTATTATGAAAGAAGATTCCTCTTCAGTGGAGGAGCTGTAGTCCACCTACCCTGCTCCCCTCCTAAATTAAAGTTAAGGAGCGACATACAGTTATCATGTTTTTTTAATGTGTAATTTCTTTATAATAGTGTTTTCCTTTATTTCTATATTGTAGTGTATTTATTTTTAACTAAGCATTGATAGAAATACAGTAAGTATAACTTAGTGCTGGGGCTGGAACGGATTGATTGCATTTCCATTCATTTCAATGGGAACCACTACCTCGCTTTACAAACCTTTCGGGTTACAAAAGAGCTCGTGGAACGAATTAAATTTGTCACCGAATTTTCCGCTGTAAGAAGTATTTAACCACTACGCCTACGAAATTTTACGCACCCCCAAAATTTTCCACCCAGGGAAACCGCTCCCCAAAAACATGCCACTGGGTCTGGGCATTCAGATACCGCCGCACCAAACTCTTCCAACCATGCCTTCGTGGACCTTGAGGAACAGAAAATGACTTTTCCTATTGTCCATGCAAGATAAATTGATGATGTTAACTAATTGTGTACACAGTGATACATATGAAAAGATAACTCTGACCTTTCAGCATCTTGACAGCCACAGTGTCCAGATGTGTGCGCTTGCTGATTCCGTAAATTGATGCCTCAATTACCTTCCCAAAGGCACCGTGGCCTAAAACCTTTCCTGTGTCAACAGGACACAAAACGGACACAATATTTAGATCCACTAATATTTACTGGGGCAATTTCCACATCCTGAAACAGCTTGGCAATGGAGGAGTTACAAAATGTAAATGCATTTGGCAGCTATGGAGACAAGCCAGATAAATTACAACTTTAAATGCAGTGCTTGAAAAACAGTACGCTCCAATGAGTTGCAGCCATGGAGCAGATGCTTTTTCCTCAATGTGTTTTTAAAGATCCGTGCAATATTAACTTTTCTTGGCAGTCTACAATCCAAACTCAGCCATTAAGAATTCACAGAAATGGAAAACAAATTTGGTTTTGTCCATATATTCTCATCTTTGTTTTCCCTTGTGCATTGCTGCCAAGTGTTCACACAGTCATCCCAGCATGCATCTGTGCTCGTCCCACTTGCGAGTCACTCACCCAGTCGCAGTCTGTCCCGTGGGATTTCCCAGGAGGAGGAGTCATAGGGCAGGTATTCACACTGTTCATCCAAGGGGACCTCCAAAGGGTCCATGATGATTGACAGATAGCCTGTTTTAATGTCTGCTGGGTTAATCTGTGGAAGAGAGATGATGCATTTGTAGTGAGCTGAAAATGAAAAATGAAGAGAATACTGCTGGTGTGACGGAGTATTCCCGCTGATGACACCATCCTGCTATGGAGCAGCTGTGTGGAGATGTAATGTGTGAAAGAGTGAGCAAAATGTAAATGAAAGGTAACTTGGGACTCATCATGCTTATCCTAGTTATGAGGGTAAATAGCTACGAATGGTTTAATCGGACTCCAAGGAGACATCGGGAGGCCTCTGAGCTAACCACAGCGATCAAAGAGGAGGCTGACTTAGAGGGCAGAGCCGTGGTGAGTCAGAGGTGAAAGAGGGTTTGCCTCATTCCGTCAGCCTCTCTCACAAACAAACAGACACACAACGGCAGAAAGCAGGTGCCTCTGACCCGTTTCACATTGCAGAATATGAGGATGAGCAAGCCCCAGAAGAACACTGCAATCACTCCGGTTCCGATGAGTATTACGATCTCCACACTGGCCTTATCACTGGAACCTAAGCAGAAAGAGAGCAAAGGCATCTTAAGACGGGAAAACTTTAAACTCACAGGGTATACTCAAGTATTGGGAAACAACCAAATGGAGGAAAATGTGGAGTATGCACATAACAGCTTCTACCTTTCTGGGAGAACTTTCTACAAGATTTTGATGTGTATTTGTGTGTGCAGCTTAAATCTATTCATCAACAGAACTTGTTACTTATGTTGGACCTGAGAGAAGGGGCCATCCAGATGTGTGGGAAAGGAAGACATGGATGTCAATAAATGTCTCTTAATTATAGGTCCTGGTACACAAATACGAAGCTATAGATGTGATTAAATGTTGATTAATCATACATGACTGTTTGTCCCAAGTAAGGCTGAGACGCATTCGTTGAATATGCTTCCAAATGCATGGAGGAAGCGCATACATACACATATGAAAATATATATGAAATAATTGTGTCTAAATCATATATTCTGGTTTGATTCCAGAAAGGATGAGAATTAAAGTTGCCCATTCAGTTGCGTGTGCTGCCAAACTGAAGAAAGGAGCACATATACATATATAGTTTTTAATATGGACTTAAAAACATTAACACTTGGGGCTGATGTCACTTCTGTTGGCAACTTATTCTTTTTGTGTGGAGCATAACAGGTAAAAGCTGATTCACCATGTTTGCTTTGGACTCTGTGCTCCACTATTTGACCTGAGTCTGTAGATCTCAGAGTCCTACTGGGTTTGTCTTCCATTAGCATTTCTTATATGTACGATCGTACATGGCTGGGGATAGATTCATGAGGTCTGCGGACATATATAAGTCGCCCACGGTTATCACCAGTTCACCCTGTATTTCATCACGTTGCCTGTTGCCACAACAGCCGAGTGACGATGCTCCAGTCACACAGTCTTCCTTTCTCCATGCATGCGAGACCCTCATTGCACGTCATTTAAAGGGAATGAATGAAATAAGGTGCTTTGATTGTTTCAGTTTTTTTAGGGGGGGTCTTTACTGAGTAGTAAAATTAACAGTACAGGTGATAAATGTTTTGAAATGGTGATCTATTTCAATTACATTCTGGGAAACTTTTGAACAAATGGGACATCACTGTAAGAAACTGGGTTCAACCTTCATCTTAAACTGAAGGGAATTATATTATATGACACAGCATTGACTGTAGAGGGTGCTACTTCAATATAGTTAACTGATATCTGCATTCTTCTAACATCCTGACATAAAATTTTTAACGTGGAGCATTGAGCCAATCATCAATATGATCAATTACCCATTAAGCCCTCAACTCCAGACCTATTGAATTATTCATCTTGGGCACACAATTACACCAGCAGTCAGTGACTTTGATTTTATTGCAGGGGTGTGAACATGCCTCCAGCGGTGAAGTATGACAGGCGACTGATTAAGATTCCGACCTGTGCATATGGTGTGTCAGCTGTGAGGTGCTTTCTCTATTGTGGTTGCATTGTGTATTCATGTGTCTCACCAATGACCCGAATGGCAGCTGTTGAGTGCACACATCCTCGTCGGTTGCAGGCAGTGCACGTGTAAAGACCGGCATCCTCCTCCCGAACTCGCTGGATGCTGAGAGTACGGTTTGAGTCCTGCAGCTGGATCCCTGCAGGAAGTCATATAATGGTCAGTGAGACACACGCACAAAACAATGCACTCGTTTACTTAAAAAATTCCCCAAACTCTCACATCATTTGCTCAATTATAGCCATTGTTTCCTTGGTGTGCCTACTTCAATCTATATTCATTACTTTTGCACCCTGTCTGTTGAACTAGATGTCCCTGCAGCCCTTCTGAGGAACCTGTCACTCAGCCATTTATCTCCTGCGGAGAGACAGGCTGAGAAATCTAATGAGTCATGACGATCAGCGACATAGGATTTGAGTGCGTGCGCGCGCATATGAATTTGTGCAATATAAACATCTGCGGCGGCACAGTGGGAGACTGGTTAGCACTGGTTAGCACATCTGCCTGACAGTTCTGAGGACCCGTGTTCAAATCCGGCCTCGCCTGTGTGGAGTTTGGATGTTCTTCGTGTGGCTGTGTGGGTTTTCTCCGGGTACTCCGGTTTCCTCCATCTCAAAAACATGCATGATAGGTTAATTGAAGACTCTAAATTGCCCATAGGTGTGAATCTGAGTGTGAATGGTTGTTTGTTTATATGTGCCCTGCGATTGGCTGGCATCCAGTTCAGAGTGTATCCTGGCTCTCACCCGAAGATAGCTGGGATAGGTTCCAGCACGCCCGTAACCCTAGTGAGGATAAGTGGTACGGAAGATGAATGAATGAATGAATAAACATATGTGCAAATATTGTTTGTTTGAAACAATAATCGAGCTGTATAAATGCGTGAGAGGGTGGTGGGTAGACTGGATTGCAAAAGAAAAATCTGTCAATTGTTTACCCGTGAGTAAAAATTAACAAATCTCTTCTAGGTCTCACTTGAATATGCAAACTCGGACAATGTGGGTAGATAAGAGTGTGTGCAGCTTGCTAGGTGGGTGTTGAGCTGCTGTGTAAAAATATGCATTGCATATTGTACTGTTCCATTAGATTTGTGGTTTACCAATAGCAGTATATAACTAGAAAGTCTGTCAAGCCAAGGCTGAACTGTTGTGTCCTTCTGTTCGTCCATCTGTTGGAAGGTCACAAAGAATGTCAAAAAGATGCCATTATGATTCTGGGGTGGACAGTTCCAAGCCATAGGGCTCTATTTTTGTAGATGGCACAAATGTCGGCGTATCCACATTTTGAGCAAGTGCAAGGCTCATCGATAGGCCTGTCATGATAATTACTATATCGACTTATCATTCAATAAATAAAATGGACATGATAGTATTTTCAGACTCGATAACTTGTTATTGTTGTGGTGAGCCAACACGTGGCTCACAGTGCTGTCATTACCCGATAGAGGGCTCGTGGAATGCCGGTGGACCAGTGTTAGCTCTGTCCGATACTCCACAGCCTTGCTCCATGTTCAGCTCGTACCACACAACAGAACCACTTAAGGGAAAGTTAACTGTTTATTATATTCTCTAGTCCGGAAGATAATGAGCTAGCGAGCTCCACAGCGACCACATGCTTTAAGACGTCAGTGCCTAACTCCGAGTTGTTGTAAGTGTTAGTTCCCAATTAACAGACACACCTAGGGAAGTTAACTGTTTCTTAAGCATAACCTCAGCGGCACACGTTACTCAACCAGTAGCTGACTACTTGATTGACAAGTGAAGGGCTTGTCTTTAGCGGACCAACCACAAAGTCCTGCAGCTCAAGGGTGCGCCTTATTTTTCATGATTTCAGTAGCATAAAAAACAGCAATAATATTATTATTTATCGTGATAGTTTTTGGGAAGATATAGCGTCCTAAATAATTTGTTATCGTGGCAGGGCTAGTCAGTGCGCATATTTACCAATTTGGCAGACCGGTTTGTGCCAAGCTGTCCGATCTGGCGCAGTGAGGGTGTGTTCTTGGAGATGGCCCGGCAGAGTAACAATTTGGTGGCAGAAAGCCGGTTTAAACTTAAACTTAGACCATGTCTAACTGGTTAGACTGCTGGTCTAATGCAATGTTGGTGAATTTGATCAGGGTACAGGCGGACAGAT
This sequence comes from Phycodurus eques, assembly GCF_024500275.1. Lineage (NCBI taxonomy): Eukaryota > Metazoa > Chordata > Actinopteri > Syngnathiformes > Syngnathidae > Phycodurus > Phycodurus eques. Next base: position 15,095,494 of record NC_084533.1, read on the forward strand.
AACGAGGTCTGCAGACATACAGTATTTAAGTTGCCAGCAGTTATCACCAGCTCATCCTCTATACCCTCTCATGATGTCTGTTGCCCACCTGGCCAAGAGCAGTGACAATGCTCCCCTCACGAACAGATCGCTGCGATTATGCCCTCTTCCGCAGTGATGTCTCTGTCGAGCCACATTTAAAGGGAATGAGAGGAGCCACTTTAATTGGCGGTGAATGAAGTCAGCTGTAAACACACCCACAGTGGCGCAACTCGCCCACTATCGGATCCACCGGGCTGTGGTGGTCTTTACCAACACCGATATAACCCGCACCTGGCGTACAGCGCTGGCGCTCGCCGCGCTGGATTTACGGCATTCATGAAAACAGGGCTCATAATGACACAAATGGTGAAAATAAATTCCGGTATAACAACTGTAAAGGGATTTTTTATTCACATTTGAATGGCACGACGACAAAGCGCAGTCACATTGCGTGGTGATGCGCAAGGTGGGTGTGTGCCACACTTCAAATTGAAAAATGTTTAACTCGAGAGCGGCGAATGTATAATTGGTACGGGTTAAATGGTACACCAAAAATCTCGGTTTGGTTTGGAACTTAGGTTTAGGGTCATGCTTCATTTCACATTAAGTGTTGTAAGGGAACAAAATGTATAAACTCTGCTTATCTCTTGTGTAAACAGGAATGTTTGAATGACATTTAAAATGAATCATCAAAAGCTTAAATGTTGTTTTTTTCCCGGAAAGTACTACTTCCATAGTTTGTCTTTTTTTTTTTAGGAAATAGAGAATGCAGATAAGCTCAACAGTAAAAGTTTCAAAAAATGTATTATGCTAAAAACAACATCCATTTGTTATTTTACTTAAGCTTTACTCGAAGAGCCCGGGAGAGGCTGTTTAAATGCCGATGGAAGTTACAGTACGTTTGTACGGTTTGCATTGATGTTAGCATGCCTGGGATACAATTGCTATTAAGGTTACAAGTTTGACACTGTGCTAAAAGTATAGCACGGGCCATGAGGTCCACTAACTAGAATCTGAGCTGCATTGCATTTGTTTATGGACAAAGTTTGTGGCTAGAGCGCATGGCAGTTACACTTCTTGTCCCTAATTTATTCTGTGTGAGACTGATAATTACTGGCACATTTATTACATAATTGCCCCTGCATTTGATTTATTTTAAGCTGAAGACTTACAAGATTTGCTGATGCGATGCATGATGACTGTTGACTGAATTGTGAGGCATATTTTTCTGGAAAGGTTTGACTGCTTTTTGTAGTTGCACTACTATTGGTGGTTTTCCAAAACAAAAATGAATGCTGACAAAAGTTGCATGAACAAAACGAAGCCCATGCTTGGTGGACTATGCAGACGTGTTCATGCACCTGACATTTGGTGGAGTGGCTGGTTGTCTTTAAACCACGTGAGGTGGGGCATAGGTCTCCCCTCTACGTCGCACTCCATGTGCAGCGATTCCGTCACGTTCACCGTCTGGTTGGTGAGACCGCGCTGGTAACGAGGTGCCTCCAGGCCTATGGAAAAACACACAGGTATATAAAAAAATGAAATAAAAAAGGATTTGTGTGATGCCATGTTTGTAATACAGTATGACTCATGTAAAAACAGGATAAATTGTGCATAATATATCCAGTGAAGCCCCCATATTTACTGATTTTTGGGAGGAACACATCCTCCATTATTTGCTGTTTTTGTGCTCAAGCAGACGCAATTAAGGTACTACTTTCGCACCATGTCGTGGAATCTTGGAATAGTTGTCAAGTTTGTGCCATTGATAGTGTTTTTTCGCCTGTGTTTGAGATTTTCTGTTTGTTGTGGGTCCTTATTCCACCACGTGCAGTCAAAAGTGAAAATGGTAATATGTTTCTGCTTTTCTCCTGATAATGCTACTTCTCAAAAATGTATGGGGGTCTGAATACTTCCCTTACCCACTGTATACCCAATTACCAACGCCTTTTGGGAACACATCAATTATTTACAGGGGGTTCAATGAACTCAGTCTTCACACTGGACGGCAGAGAGGGCAGAGGTGAAGAAAATCCCATTACAGTGCACATCCTGCACGCACCCGAGCAAGTTTACAATATGCGAAAGAGGCACATATTGTTTTGTTCAGCTCTACGGCCTCCAGCTCTACTTTCTTCATTATGCGAGACTTGCGTGGGCTGCTCGATACATCAGTGTGCATTTGGAAGCCACGTCCACTGAGTGTTGTGTTTTCTCAGGGTGCATTTATTAATTCTCGGGCTGTATCTATTTGGATATATGGCACACAGAGAGGGTTGAGTCTGGCGCCTCCATCCTTTTTTCCCCTCACCTTTGACAGACATATATCTGAACAGACAATGTTTCTCGCCGCTCCGTCTACTCTGAGCTTCACACACATAGTGACCCTCGTCCTGCAGCTGTATGGCGGGTAGGGTGAAATCCAGGACCCAGCTGTTGGACAGTTCCTGGAAGACGAGCTGTCCATCAAGGCCAATGGCGTAGAGGTGCACACTTCTGCAATCCAAGTCTTGGGGCTTGCCCTGCAGGGCACGAGGGTCCAGGCGGTACCATTGCAGCTGCTCGTAGGTATAATTGTCGGCACTGCAGCACAAAGACACCTTCTCTTGCTCCAGGGGATTCTCTGATGGATGCACATGTACGCTGAAACCCTCAGGGATGGCTTTGAACATACACGTACACACATGCACGCACGCACACACACACACACACACACAAAACACTTTAAAGTAGATATTTTTTGAAAATTGTTTGTATACAAATAACTGGGTCTATGCATTGATGCTAACTTTTCAAATTACCCTAGCACAAATTTTACGACTTTTAAAATGTGTCTTAGCAATGTTTGACAAGTGACTCATGCTTAAATGACAAAATGAGCTTTACTGTCACACACATACTACATGCTAATGCTGAGAATCAAGAGTAGATATAAAAGATCTACACACCCCAGTCAAAAAATTATGTACCTATAACTCTAAAATCTGTTTGAGAGGTTAAGTGAAAATAAACAATTGACATAATGTGATTGCACAACTGTGCACACTCTCTTATTACTGGGATGTGGCTTTACTCAGAATTAACCAATCATTTTCAGAATAATGTTAAATGGGAGTCAGCAAACGTCGGCCACCATTTGAAGTGCCGCTCATTAACCCCCAATACATTTCAGATGTTCTAGTAGGCTTTTCCTGACATATTTTTCCCACTTTCCAGCAAAAGCATGGAGGTTTTGTGCTGGCAGTGACTGTTATTTTGAACTGTTCATTATTTCTTCCACCTTACCAAAGGTCTTGTTCCAAATGAAGAAAAACATCCCCAAAGCATAATCAATAATAAACCCATGGGGGAAAATGTGTTATGGTCCGATAAAACAAATGTTGACTTTTTGAACCTTTGCCATGACTGGTACCCTTCTGCTGCGGCATCATTAAAAGCCATAGAAAAAGCTTGTGGGGTTTCTAACATTTTGCTTTCCCCCTTTAACTATATCAGCGTTATTATTAGTGCAGTAAAGCACAGTTTACACTCCTGAACACTACAGCCACAGTAATACATGTAATGGGGTCAATCAAAACTGAGCATATGATATACGTAAATGCAGAATTTCTGATGGATCTCCTTTGATTGTGCAGGTGGGCATGTCGTGGCCTATCGGTGGATACTGTTTTTATTTATTTATTTTTTAATAATGAGGCTTTCCCAATTACAGGAAAGACACTTTTTTGCAACAGTGTCCTACTCAATAATACATCAGAGTTCTTTGGCTGAAAATGACATTTCTGTCCATTTTTTTAAACGGTGCCTTCCAAAGCTGTGAGCACAAACAAATGTGATGTTCCCTTCGAGTGTCATAAGGTGCAAAAATCAGAAATAGTGACAATTCAGACAAGTACAAATAACATCAAAGCAGACAGCATCTGTCTGCTTTGATGGAGGGGAGGGGCACTGGAGGGGAATTTTATGGCAGGAAAAGTGAGACCAACATACAGTAGCCTACTTACTGGTTACATAGAAGTAAATGAGCCGCTCATCTTTGCCAATTTTATTCTCTGCAGAGCACTTGTACAGGAGAGACACACTGGCATTGCGAATCTGCAGCCGGCTCACTGTCTGTGATGTGAGAGAGGTTGGAGGAACGATGAAGTTGGCTGTCACGTGCTTATGTGAGTAGACACCTGGTTAATTGTGTTGACAAGTTAGCACAAAGCAAACTTCCCTCAGACGTGACTGAGCACAGCATGACTGTTAGTGTGTGTGTGTGTGTTCATACACTAATATGTCAAAAAAAAAATTCTGCTGTGGTTTCCTCTTCTGTGCAGAGGACATGAACATGCATGTGTTTACATGTAACCCTTGCAGGAAGCCTGCAGAGGAAGACTGTTCTAAATATTTCTACTGTGGAAATGGGTCTTGATTGACAAATTTTGTTATGGAGCTCAGAAATTCGGGACGCTTCCACAAAAACGATTTTATATTTATCACATTTTGCACTGTAAAAAGTGTTACGTCACACTTTTTTAACCTTTTGTCGTCCATCCACGACTTCAACAGATGTTTCAATAGGCTCCAATTCATTCACAGCCCCTTCCAAGCAAATGTCCTGCCAGTCCTGACAATCTGGGATCATGTCACTGCGGCCCTTCCTGTCTGGTCGGAGCCTGGAGAGAAACACATTGATGACATCTCCCCTCATTGACATTCAGAGCATAGAGTGGACAGTGGGGGTGAATGTGAACCCACATATCACGTCCTGATGTGATATGAGAACCCCCCCCCCCCCCCCCCCCCCCCCCCCCCACACACACACATGACTGTTTTCCTCATATCTGAATATATATACTGTATATACTGAATATATATATCTGTATATACAGTTAACACACACATGCATACACACACACAAACATACTAACTAACATGATTGTTTAGCTGATGCTAAGAAAGTTAGCATGTCTTTGTTGGGTTTAGCGTGAACTCCCACAAAAGTAAGACAGTTTGACTGCCGTATCTTGACAAAAGCTCTGCCACATTCCAAAATATTTTACAAAACATGATGAATACCTGTTTCCAATGCAAGCTTTTGTTTATAAATCAATTCAGTTGGTGGTATGAATAAAAGGGGCGGGTAATACAACCAAAGAAAGATATGTATCATCTTGTTTGACCATTACCGTAGAAAAAGAAAGTGAAATTGTTTAGCTCAAGAGAAGGTCAACAAAAATCACTTCAGCAAAAATCACTTCATGAAATGAGATTAACACACTTAACGACTATAACAACACACTTGGTATGCCCACGCAAAAGGTGAAGGTATGTGGGATGGCCTGAAGCCTGTATGAAGCGAAAATTAAGCCTTGCTGGAAGATAGTGACCAAAGGTTAATATTAAAGAAATATAGCAATCGTAACACCTAAGGTTAAAGGAATATGAAAGAGCCCAACAATTTGCTATTCATGGTTGTGGAAAGAAGTTATTTGAGCATGCCAAGGGATTGAGTGCAGCTGGAGAATGGGGGGGGGGGCTCAAGGCGAGGAAATATATGCCTGCTAATAAACGTGTGTGTATGAGTGAACAGTTGGGCTCTGTGTGATTTATACTGTAGCAGCCAAATATGAGTTCACACATCGTCGGGTGGTTGCATTTCCAGCACATTAGCATATGTGTGGTGGTGCTATTAGAAAGCATGAAGGCTGCTGGATAATGTAATGGCGCAGGGAAGGATCCAAGAGACTTACTCTAGCTTTTGTCTTTACCTTCTCCTCCTCCTCCTCTTGTTGTGCACCCACCTTCATCCTCTCCTTTTCACTCACCCTCACACTCTATGCACTTCATCCCGCTCTATTTATTTTTTTGTGGGTCCGATCGAAACTGTCCACTGAGGGTAATGTTTTCTCTTACACTCTGCTGCGGGTATTGTTGAGGACACACGGGCCCCACTTCCTCCACTGCCAGGTGATGGTGGGAGTTGGGAGACCATAGGCGGTGCACGTTAGCGTCTGGCCACTGCCGCTGGGGTAAGGACTGGACGGCTCTGCCACTTCTTTCTCATTTATCTGCGGGGCAACTGCGGTAGAGGAGAACCGGGTCATAAAACAGCAATATTTACAGTAGCCTGTTCTTAGTGTATGTGACTACAGAGGTGGGAAGTAGCAAAGAACGTTTGTTTTGTACTTAAGTAGATTTTTCAGGTATCTGTCCTTGAGTATTTTTCTGCCGACTTTCTACTTTTACTCCTTACTTTTTAAACACAAGTGTCTGTACTTTCTCCTCCTTACTTTTGAAAAATGAGCTTGTTACTTTTAAAACCTAAAGTCGGCGATGACGCTGCATAAAAAGCAGAATGCCAAAAAAAGGGAAGCACATAGACTTCGTAGATACCACATCCCCTTTGCGCCGCGTGCCTACGGCAATGCTAAACTAGTAAGGGCAAAATGTCGGCACTTTCCATGTAGCTAAGCTAGTGGGGGCAAAGAGTCGGTGCATTCCATGTTTGTGGACGGATGTCACGAAAACTCGAAACTCGAAAACAAAAAATAACAAGGATGCCTGCACATTGTGCTGCGTATGATTGCACACACATGTCATACAATCACAAAAGGAGAAATCTGAACTGCGACTAAACTTTCATAGGTAAGACTCATTTTTGGTTCTTTTTTTCAAAAGTGCCTGCAATGAATGAAACTTGTTAGCGTTTTAGAAATCTAGCTTGTTGTCAGATTACACGTAGGAGTGGTAAAAGAAACTGCACTACCCCTTCAATCCAATAAGTGGCGATAGGAAAAAACTAAAGGTCAAACACAAACTGTAGATATACTATAGAATATATATATTGTATCAATATTAACATTTTCATACATTTTTTATATGGCTAAACATGCACAATGACATCATAAAAGGCGATTGACAAGTCAGCGTCATCATTTGTGCTACAATATGCTGGGATATTCTAGCCACCCTCTTTCCCTACTTTCTCAAAATAACTCCTTGTAACGGCTGCACACTGGCGTACATGGCACCTGTTAAATGTGAAGACAAAATGCCACGACATGTTCAACCATTCAGGGTTTGTCAGCACAGCCCACACCCTCAAGACTTCTGAGAACTTCCAGAAATCACAGAGGGGCGAGGAGGACACAAGACGGTCAGGGAACCTGGGTAGTTCTTGGTGTAAACACATGGGGGTGACTCAAAATGCCAGGGTAATTAGGAAAGTTGCTGCGGTTTAAAAAAGCCCGTTGTGATTATAACTCTCTATGATAATAACTCTGAGTGGCAGATTTGCTGAACAAAAGTGGGGAGAAAAAAAAGTGCAACTCATTTATCTACCTAGAAGGGTATTTACTGTATATGCAGTCTTATTCTCTAGTCACCTCTCATTTGGGCAAATATTTTAGATTTGAACTATTTTCCCCACAAATCTATGTAACACACAATCTCTGCTTTTACACACAACCACACGTGGGGAGCGGTTACCATTAACCACAAGTGTGATGTTGAGTCTCCTCTCCAGGGCAGCTGCACTGTTCTTCAGCACCACCATGTAGAGGCCAGCATCTCCGGGACCAACATCCCTGATCTCCAAGGCATGGTTAAGGTGAATCCTCATGCGCTTCATCTTGAACTCGGGTCCCTCGTTAATCAGTTTTCCATCTCTGTACCTTTTACGCACAACACAACACAGAGTACAGCTGCTCCAGTGCCTCCTGTTGAGGTGCACTCCCCCTAATTAAGTGGGTAATTCTCAAGGTGGGGAGGCCTAATTATGCTTTTAGAAACTGCTGTTAGACTTAATGGACACATTGGGGAGCCTCAACTTACCATCGTGTTTCAGGCGTGGGGAAGGCAGATACATTAACATGCAATTTGAATGACTTCTGGCCGGATGTTACCTCCACCATGGGTCCACTTCTGTAGTCCAGGGTTATAAATGGCTTTTCTGGGATAGAAGACAAGATATTCTACTTGGCAAGTGGTATAAAGAGCAGCGAAGATAACCCTTTGTTGGCAGTAACTGGTGAAATAACAAAAGGGGAGCACATATTTAAATAATGACTGGCAGTTGAAAACATCTGCGGTTGAATTGACTTTTAAGTATGACTCATTTTCTTCCAAAACTATTTTTATGTTAAAGACTTAAGTATCCATCAATCCATTTTTTTTTTATAGCGCTTTTTCTCATTAGGGCCATGGGTGAGCTGGACCCTTTCCCAGCTGACTTTGGGCGAGAGGTAATTTAGAATCTGTGAATGTTTTTGGAATGTGGCCAGAAGCTGGAGTACCCAGGGAAAACCCACACAAACCTCGGGAGACGTGCAAACGCCACACATTAAGACTGGAGCTGACATTCGGAACCCAAGCCTTAGAACTGTGAGGCACACGTGCTAACCACTAGGCCTGTGCTGACCAGACTAAATAATAACACTAAATTACAACAAAGACAACAACAAATAGTAGAGAAAGTTAGCCTCTTTGCAGCTGTCAGTTCCCGATCCAGCCATCTGGACCAGATTACCCCAACATTTGTTAAATAGTCTTTGACAGTGTTTCTGTTTTCTTTGAGTTGTTTCAATAGGATCTTTCTAAATCTATGATACTGTTGTTACAGCTGTATTCACCTGCAAACAAAAGCCTCATTTAAAAAAATGACTACAGCATTATTTTCATTCTAAGATACAAAAGAGTAAGAGAAGTATGCACTGTGTGTGAATTAATAGGGACATTATGAGTCAATTATGGTCACTCACATCACAATCTACATGCAAATGTTTTACATCTTTGTTACAGCTCTATGGTTTGTAACTTATTTATTTATTTATTTATTTTTTACACCTGTTGTTACACTCTCTAGCACTAAAAAAGTACGAAGGTATGTTTTCAAACTGTAAAAGTTTGGTAAAAGAAGCAGTACCTTTGACGGTCCTGACCACTGAAACCCTAGAAGTTCTTTTCTGAGGGAACCTTAATATCTTAGCATTCAGCGCACTTATCAAGAGGTGTCAAAACATTCAAAAATTATTGACACTCACATTCACATCTTTGGGCAATTTACAGTTTTGTATAATCCAAACATTTCACAGTTTTTGAAGAGAACATTGTAAACGTTCAGAGAATGGTCAGAACTCCTCTTTTCAGATGCCACCATCATACTGAGCAGAATAAGCCATTTTTCCTCAAATGCTTCAAGGCATGAATAATCGGGTGTGACAACAGCTATTGCAATAATATTCTATGTAAAGGTACTTCACCATTCCCATCCAGCCTCTATACTGCTTGTCTTCATTATAGTCGCGGGTGAGCTGGAACCCATGCCAGCTGAATTTGAGGAAGAGGCATGGTACACCCTGCACTGGTTGCCAGTCCATCGCAGGGCACATATAGACAAACTACCATTTATCGTCACATTGACAAACTTTTGGACAATTTAGAATCTTCATTTAACCTAACGTGCATGATTTTGGAATGGAGGAAGCCACAGTACCCGGAGTAAATGCCCCATGGAGGCCCTGAGCTGAGATACAAGCACCTGCCACTCTGATTAAGTGATAATTAGTTCTACACGATTAGCTATGTAGTTATATAGGTAAAATAGGATGTCAGTATATAATGAGAAAAGCATTTGTATTGTCTCTGTGATAATATGACTGTTAGAAGAGAAATTGTTATGCAAAAAAAGCAGCAAATATTTCAGTTTGGTGATCCAACATTTTCTATTTTACATTTAAAAACGCCACTGCAGGTGTCATGAGTGAGTACATACCGTGAACTATGACCTGCATTGTTTTGGTCTGCGTGGAGTCCACGCTTGTGACGTTGCAGGTGTATGGGCCAGTATCTGTAGCAGAGGCGCTCTGGAAGGTCAGGATGTTGACTGCTTCTGTGGCGTGAGACAGTGCCTCTCGATGGTATTTAGTGTCTGCCGAGTTATTGGTCTGATAAGAGGAAACAAGACGGTGAGTTTTGTTAAACATCCTGGAAATTTGGTGATCCGATACGGGACAACCGCATTTCTGGCAACTTCTGCTAACCTGTTTTCCTGGATAGGACCACTCGATGGTCACCCCAGCGTCAAACTCCATCTGCACTGTGCAGTTTAGGGTGAGGGCCTCCCCCGCTATCATCTCCACAGGCTCCTCAGGAAACAGCTTGACATCGTAAACCCGACTTCCTGCCCGGGAAAGACACAGGGAGGGATATAAGGAGGGAGGTCACAGTGACATCGTCAGCACTTTTTCCTTCCTCACGCGACCAAAGGAAATGGCTCTCTTTGGACTACAGGAACCATCCTACTATACACAAGCTCACAGTGTTTCCATTGATGTGTCAAAGTATTGACATTATGAGAATGTTGTGGAGTCTCAATTGAAGATAAAAGAGAAACAGGAAGAAATGCTTGGACAGTGGCCATTATGGTCCTTAGTAATACCATTTGGCGTAAACGTATAGCACTGCTGTTTTTGCAGGTTGTGTGGTTGTTTTAGCAGGCTATAAATGTTACGGCTAAGACTCGCTCCGTGTTCTCTTTCCTGATTCGTGGCTGTTGCTTTTGGCCAGCAGTAGTGGCTAGGATTTTCAGTTCACCCTCGGAAGTGAAAGGTGAACAATTTCGCACAGGCCTCGCAAAGTTCCTTCACAGTGAGAAAAAGACAAATCTCGCATCCCTGTGACGCCCCTCCAAACTAAGATTATAAAGAGAATGTAATTATTAATATTGTGATATAGCGCCAATGCAAAAGGTGGAAATAATGCACGTGGCTCAACATTATAGCCGAATTTGCCATATTTTGTAGAAAGGGTTCCAAACAGACGTCAAGGCGTATTTCACAATTCAAGTTTTTATTATTGACTATAGGGAACAATGCTCGGCAACATTTGGGCAACATCGCTGTGATACATCCTGCAACCAGTAAAGTCTAGCCTTCAAAATAGTGTAAACACGCCAGTAAAATAGCATGGCCACAGGGGGGGGAAAAAAAAAAAAAAAAAAAAGCATTTCTTTTTTTTTTTTTTCCCCCAACAAAACAAGCCTGATGGTCCAGTGCTTGTGGAAGTCTCACTTTCTGCTTGTGTCTCACACTCAGCCTCCTCACTGTCAGCATCTTCGTCTGTCTCTTTCCTGCTCTGTGTCCTCTCTCTGAAATCCATTGTCTCCCAAGTCTGTCTGTGACGCTCTCACCTTGCTTCCCTTCAGCTTCCTCATCATCACAATGTCTGCATCGTGCTTTTATTAGTCTTTATGGTGCAAAAAATGGATGTTGTCATTTTTCTCTTCATTTTGAACTATAGACAAAAAGCAATGGAGACGAACAGCCAACATTTCAGCAACCCAGTCTAGATAAAGTTTAAAATGTATTATAGTTACAGTCGCTACAGTTATGGGCTTGCTTGGTTTTGTGTTGTGGTAACGTTAGCTAGAAGTGGGTTGAATGTGCCCCTCTGACAAAACTCCTAGCCCTGCCCAGGCCCCCTCAATAAGATCAGTCTAGAACATAATTGTGACTTTTTTCCCTTTGTTCTTCTCCTTTTGATTCTGTGCACATAATGGCACACGCAGTGGCATAAAAGAGGGGAGTCGCTTTTGGGGAAATTACATAAAATAAATGGAATTGGCAGCAATAAGTACTAATTGGTATGCACAATGATAGCGTTTTAATTATTCAACAACTGTTCTCATATTTGGTGAACAGTAGTAGAATTGGATCCGTTGTGTTTTTGTAGCTTGATAGCATAAAAAATTAAAATGGTTCCATTGATATGTGACTTATAATAAGTGCTATATTGTTAAGCATTAGACAATTTATTTTGAGGTGGTCCCACTTTACACAATACTGTAGTCTTACACAAGTTGTCATCATAAATAATAATGGCTACATTAGTCTAAACAAGCATTTCCCAAATTTAGGATTGGAACCCAAAACATGTTGCTGATCAATTTGTATTGGGCGGCTTCTCTTCTTTTATCACGAAGCAACTACAATACAAGATACTTGATGAGACATGTTGTATGAAATGAATGTCTCTTTTCATGCTTTATTACAGGTTCATGTCAATAAATCAGAATATTGTAGTGGTAGTAATAGTAGTTCAATTCAATGTCATCCATCCATCCATTTTCTGAGCCGCTTCTCCTCACGAGGGTCGCGGGCGTGCTGGAGCCTATCCCAGCTGTCATCGGGCAGAAGGCGGGGTACACCCTGATCTGGTTGCCAGCCAATCACAGGGCACATAGAAACAAACAACCATTCGCACTCACAGTCATGCCTACGGGCAATTTAGAGTCTCCAATTAAGGCATGTTTTTGGGATGTGGGAGGAAACCGGAGTGCCTGGAGAAAACCCACGCAGGCAAGGGGAGAGCATGCAAATTCCACACAGGCGGGGTTTGGACCCGGGTCCTCAGAACTGTGAGGCTGACACTCTAACCAGTCAGCCACCGTGCCGCAATTCAACGTCAATGTCATATCAAGTGAAAATAAAAATGGTTCCCAAAAATATGTTTCCACGTTTAATAAATCTATATAATTCATGACGCACATTTTGAGTTTAACTTCTAAAGAACGTTTATACAATATTCTGATTTATTAATATACACCCCTACAGCCGTATTTATTTATTTTTTTGTTTGTTTGTTGATGATTTAAGTTTCTACTTGCGGTATTAAGCTGAAAAAAAAGTGTGTGAAATCCTGCTCTGAACAACAGCTACATTAAAAACAAAATTTGTATTCCAACAACACAATAATCACCCTTGCCAACACAGCCCATTGTCCCCATATTCCTATAACAAGCTTTCGGTGACTTTCACCAGGCAGTGGCACATTTTCTGTTGTATCCATTTTATTTCTCCCAAGTTATATTTTATTGTGTGGTATTGACAAAGCCCAATCTAATTTCGTCAGGGTTACAAGTCAAAGGGATTGATTTCATGTCACTAGGACTTTGTACAGTTTAAGTTCTGTGATGATTATTACATATTAGACAGGAAACTTCACTTTTAGTTTTGTTTCTTAGCTCAACTTGACGTATGACGTCTCATGTTGGGTTCTCATTTACAAGATGCAGCAAGACTCCCCACTTTAATTCATCTGACCGACTGTGCACGTGCTTCTCTGCTCCTATCTTGATGAGTGACAAGAGTCCCAATAGGCTCTGCAGTGAGCTGGTTAATGTCCCAAGGTAATTATATATTTTTTCCTGATAGGAAAACGGAGGTGTCTGTTTGACGGAGACATTTGTCTTAAGTGGACAATGCACCCAGCGACTAATTGTGGCACAGTGTCCATTAGATGGTGACTATTTACTGTATGGTACTTTATATACAGAGAACGGTCAACATCAATTTTGCATTTGTACCAGCATTTGAGCTGAATGACCCTAGCTTTGCTTTGTCCCCAACAGTTAATCTTTAGTACATTATTCAAATTCTGCAGGTACTTCCCTTGATGAAAACAACATTCCATAATCCCACACTATTCTCCAAGTAATCACCAGTTATCTTGAATTGGCGCAGCCAGTGCTTAATTCACATGCTCCCCTTCCAAGTCACCCCCGTTCATTGGTATCCCATTGTCTCTTCCATCATGTACACAGCTCCTGGCTGGTTATTTACCTGTAGTGTGGATCAGGTAGTTAGCCGAGTGGTACTCTTTGCCACCGAGGACTGCCACGCAAGAAAACCCAATCAGCATTGGTACGGTGTCAATGATGTGTCTGGGAATGGACCAGCCTCGCTTGTTGTCCCATGTCAGCCCCTTTTTGTCCAGTGGGTTGGGGTACTGAGATCATAGAACCATAACGAGCTATTAAATGCTCTGTCGGCTTTGATTAAAGTAGCAAAATCTGCATCCTTGTACAAACCGCATATAGAGTGACATTGAGGTCTGGCACCGTGACCAGACACGGCACTATGACATCTGTGGAGTAGCGTGTGATAAAAATGGTCTCCAGGTTGTTGTCAATGGCCTCGTCCCTCCTGAGGAAAGGCTGTTCGAGATCTGGGTAGAGATAAAAACAGCAAGTCATAAATGAGTCGCCATCATGGCAGCTGGGATAATGGCAGCCATTACAGTGAGCCAAATATATCGCAGCATCTAAATTACACCAAAGGGCACACTGCACAGGATTGAAATTACTACGATATGCATAAGCCCACTGTCTCCCCCTCACATATTTTGATTAAATCTCCAACACCTTGAATCTCTTCCTTTCGTGACTCGCAGCTAATATGGCAGTAATGCTGTGTCCCCCATTTACTCCACAGCTGTTATTGCTGCAAAAGCTCATATTGCCGCAGCATGAGTGCACACCATCACGCTTATCTCTAACGCTCTGCCGCCAGCGTCATGAGCCGTTGTACGCCAGCCACAGATAATGTATTACGGCTGAAAACGATTTACTATTTTTTCATAACGGTTCCTCTTCTGTTATTGCCGGAAACAAATTTGAAGAGTCAAAGAAGGCGCCTATGAAGGGTTATACATGCAAATAATACACAAGTCTTCAGAGGCAATCACTAAGCTAGAATGTGGAAGAGGGGATGTGAAGAATTTGAGTGAGTGTGGGTGTATGTTGTCCAGGGCAGATAGGTTAAAGGGCCACCGTCTAGCTGGTTAACTGCATCCACATGCGGCCCCATCTCATTCCGCCTCTCACCGGCTTTTAATTGACGGCTGCAGCTTCATCTGTTTCTGATCAGCTCCCCTGGTTAGACGTGTGGAAGCTGTTTTGGCACCTTGTCAGGGGGCATAAACAGACATTTCACATGAGTGGACCTGGCAGTGGGCTTCTTTCATTCATTACCCACTTCATCTATCTTTTCAGTACGAGCAGTACGGCAAGGGAATGTTTTAGCTGACTTCTGACATCAATACAGTTAAAGCTAATATGCTTCAAGATGTTACATCAGATAATCAGACAAATGCCAGATGTCAATGTTCATTCACACTTCTGATAGCTCAAATTAACGCGACGCTGAAAAATTGAAATCATTTCACTGAAGCGTCACATCTGAATTAGTTGCCTTCCAAATAAAAAAAAAAATGTCTTAAGAAATAACTTTTGTGACGTTTTCATTCATTCATTCATCTTCCGTACCGCTTATCCTCACTAGGGTCGCGGGCGTGCTGGAGCCTATCCCAGCAATCTTCGGGCAAGAGCCGGGGTACACCCTGATCGCCAGCCAATCGCAGGGCACATAGAAACAAACAACCATTCGCACTCACATTCACACTCAGTGGGGCCATATAGGCTCAATATCATGTTTGATATGTGAAATAAGAGTGAAACAATGACTGCGATTAGGAGCATTAATATGAACTACTCAAATCTATCTTATCTACAGACGAGAAAATATTATTTTTCTTGTTACCTTGATCGACACAATCGGTCGGACAAGTGTCGCATGATTGCAGACCTTTGAATACCAGATGCAATTTCATGCTAGCAATGTATCGATACAAACTTGCATAGCCAAAACTAATAAGGTGCCCACAAAGTGCAGAGCCACATGGCGCTGACCACAGTTGACAAGTTTGGAGTTAGATCAATTTGGAGATGCATGAATGAATTGGAATATTATGCCAGACAAAGTGAACTCAAGATGGACAAGGTTCTCAGTGAAAGTCATTTTTCACTCATTATCATATCTGACATTTTTGTCTTCTCATTGATTCCAATGAAATTGTCTTGAGGGTGATTAATTTCCAGAAAGCAGAAGCTTTATACCACGTTATTAATAAAATACCAAATAACCTCTCCACTTAATACAAAATGTGAATGGAACTGCCTGAGCTAACCTTTATCAACCACTTTGAATCTCTAATTTCCGAATCGTTAATCCAGATAATCTCAGTGGTCTGCTTGATGCAAAATCAACAACTGCGCTTCTAATAACGCGGATGCAGCGTTGCTATTGAAATGGTATTCAAATGGGAGAAGTGTTTTGGAAGAAGAGCTGATGTTCTTTCTTTTGCCCCTTAACTCCCAACAAAAAAGAGAAACCAAACACCAGGGCAAGATGGTCCAGCCAAAGATCTGCTGACAGTCTTTGGCAGGAGGAGATTTGATTTCTTCAACTAGAGAACAAATTAAGGAGGAACAAGTCACTGCAGCAGCAGTAAAAACAAAATGATTGTTCAAACGCAGGGGAAATTATGTATTTTCTCAACTCATCCTCTTTTTTTCAAACTATACAGTTTATATAATATATGATTTTCTTTTCCCATCTTTTTCCTATTTGGGGTCACCATTTTGGATGAGCATTCTCCCATTTTAAGGCTCATTCCCTTATATGTTTTGGCATAGATTTTATGCATGGATGCCCTTCCTGATTCAAACTACTTATTCGGGTTGGTATGCAAATCTACATACCGTACTTGCAAACCAATAGTTGTGTATTTGTGTCTAGGCGTGGTCGGACTCGCAATCTAAATCCCCAAATTGCTATTAGCACCTCATTCCGCGGAAATTATCCTCTTGGGGGAGACGGCTATGTTCATCTGTGATTCCTTGTGTGTCTTGTAACATACTTGGCCAATAAATCTGTTTCTGATTCATGATAAACTACAAGATTTCGAAGCTACTGTACATCTGCGCATATGTGCATGCGCAGTAAGTCAAAACAAAGGAAGTAAATATGGCGGGGCATCATCTTGTCGTATTAATTAAATTCTGACTGCGTTTTTCTTTTTTTTTTTTTTTTTTTGCCGCACTCGCGAATTAACTCTATTTAGCACCAATTAGTTCGTAGCACTAGTTTCTAAAATGTGTTTCATGAGTGTGGAAGGGTAATTTTAGTCTTAAACTATAGATATACTATAGCAATCGTTAATCACGGATTTTCACTCAGTTTACCACGAAAGACAGGGGTTTACTTTGTTGGGATATGGGTCAATTATGACTGAGCCCTATGAACTCTGCCTAGTAACAAGTGGCCAGCCAAACATGACGTGTTCATGGAAAAGAATAAAACTACTGTTGTCATCTACATAGCTGTGCCAGCTAGACATCGCAAATTTTAATTCGCTGGTGATGTTTGCGAATTAACAAAAAGCACATGAGACAGTACGAGAAAGTATTGTAATTTCCAAGGTATGTACTACAGCTAATGTTGCTTTTCCACACCATAATTGCCGTGCTGTCTTCCATTTGTAGTGGTTGTTTTTCCAAAATACAGTGTTGCCTTGAGATATAAGTTTAATTTGTTCCGTGACCATGCTCGTAACTCAAACACTTGTCTCTCACATAATTTCCATCCACTGAAATTAATGGAAATGCCATTTAATGAATTTAATTAATTAAATCCTTTCCAGCCTCCCTAAAAAAAAAAAATGTGTAATGTAAAAAATAACACTCTATTATATTGACTTTATAAAACATATTCTCATAACATTTAATAATTTAACAATTTAATAGAATGTAAAGCATTTCAATAATTTCATCATCAATGATTAATTTATTGTGATGCCTTCTGGTGTGTGTGATTAGCCACCGGTGGACAGCAGAATACAGTCATGTAGACACAAATGAAGAAGCGTTTCGCAGTTGCCGTAAGTGACTCAGTAAACTGCACTAATATTCGTCGTTTTGTTTCAGTATTGTTATATTGTCTGTCGACACGTGTTGCTGCACCTTTTGTATTCAAATATCTGTTGCTTAAAGGGTTATAACACCGCAACTATTGATGCTATTCGTTAGCCCTTCTACGGCGTTTTACATTGTTATAGCATTAAAATAGGGCAAGGCAAAGTTGTGTAGTTGTTCTAAGTATACAGTGAGAAATTCTCTTAGTTTTATGTTTAGTTTGTCAACCCTGTGACTATCGATGCTATTCGCTAGCCCATACATGGCGATTTGCATTGTGTGTTAGCATTACGCTATCTGACGGCAAAGTTGCGTGGTTGTTTTAAATAGACAATGTGTGATTCTCTTTGTTTTACATTTAGTTTAATTTGGAGTGGCAAAAAACAACTTGAACTCAATTGAAGAATTGTTTTGCACAACTGCTCTTATGAGTTGAGTTGAAGTCACTGCTTCCATAGAGCATTGCGCAGTGTACAGTATGTCAAGTCGCAAGTCAAACAAAAAACACCAGCCGAATGACGACTCTTATCTCTAAAAACTTGCAGGCCTAAGTCGAGTCACTCGTATCTCAAGGCACCATAGTAGCATTAGAAAATGCAAAAGTCTCGTTGCATTGCCTGGGTCCATCGGAACGAGAGATGCTTTTACCTCTACATTGGGGTTAGGTTATTAGGTTAGGTTATTCCTGGAGTGTTGTTGCCCTTTATGTATAATGTGTATACTCAAAAGTAATGACACAGTGACAAGCAGTGGGTTTATGTCACATGTATAGTATAAGCTTGGCCCACTTGGAACTGCTTCTGAACAGGTACCAAAAGTAGCATCAATTGTGAGTAGAAGCTAATTATGTGGAAAAAGGGACTAAGTGGTTGATGGTGAACCATTTTCCCTATCAAAAAATGAATCTGTGCATGCGTGTCTATATTTGCGTGTGCTTGTGTGCGTGACTGCTTGCAGAATGGCGACTCACCCCTGACAAAGACATAAGTGCTAACAGCCGTGGTGCCGTCAATGATGGCCTTTACATCCATGTAGTAGCAACGATAGTAGCCGGTGTCCCGCGCCTGCACTCTGGTAAGGATCAACTTCTTGCAATATGGCCTCCCACGTTGACCTGGACACTCAATGACCAGGACTGCCCTCTCCCCCAGGGGCCTGGCGAGAGGGGCCTGCTGGCCCTGACGCTCACTTCGCTTCTGTCCCACCAGAGATACGTCAGGCCAGGCCCAAGTTAAAATGTGTTGACCCCTGAGGAGAGACCAATAAAGGTCATATTCAAGTTCACTTCAAGGTGAATGTAAAATAGCAATGATGTTAATTTCAACAGCATTGAAGTCTCAGTTGTAAAAGGTCGAAGATTTAAACCTACAGTAGTCGAACTTGTTTGCATGTGTTAGTGGATGCCTGTCGGGTGTGGCCCGTAATTTCCTCTGTGCATCGATCCACACATCCCTGTTTGTTTTATGGCTTAAACTGAGTTACACGAGCACATTTAAACCTGCAGGCACTATGTGAGCTCTCTTTCCACCTACGCATGTCCACATGTGCGGACAGTTCCAAATGATGATGACTGGAAACAACTCTGGAAATGGAGATAAAAGTATACTTTGGGCTATTTTCCAGTCATTGTGTAGGGTCACTTTTTGGATCATTCTTCTTTGTAAAAATGTGAATGACACTGAAGAGTTCCCAGAAGATGCTGACATTTTGCACGAGAAAGACCATATAAGATCCATGCTGGGAAAAGTCTAAAAAATGATTCCAAAGAAGTCAATTTTCAAACTGCTGAAAGAAAACGTGAATGATTGACAGCTTGGCAGCAGAATGCATAGATATCGAATGATGATATATCTGTCCTGTTTTGAGAATTAATTCAAATGTTCGCTGAATTTTAGGTGGAAAAAGTATCTCAGTGTTAACAATGTTTGTTTTTTGTGTCGAGTTTTACTTTCTATTTATGTCATTTTCTTCCTGATGAAAAGTAGACATGTTCATTTGTGCGGACAATGAAAGTGCTATGTTGTCTCAGCATTTCATGCCTTTGCTCGACTGGTTGTCACGGAAGGATGTAATACGTAACCAAATAGCACCTCCAGTTACAATGCTTTCAAGGCTGGATTCTATATGAGGTACTAGGTGTTTAAAAAAAAAAGCTCGACAAAAACATTGTGAAAATTGCGTGCCTTGAATAATACATTGTAGCTCTGGGGATTGTTGTGAAGTCAAAGTCTGATTTAGCCGTCATACAACCAAAACAATTCGTACACAAATACTGTTGCTGCCAAAGCACAGCACACGCTTACCTGCATGTGATGGTGAGTGTTTGATGGACCGGAATCACGAGGTCGTCTCTGGAGCTGTCAAGAATGGGCGGCGTCATAGAAAAGCCGATCACTAGACCTGCGGGAAGGCACAAGAAACCTCTGTTGGATTCATGTCTCCTAGATATAGGATCAACTGTTTTAATGGAACTGCTGCAATGCTGTCAAATGTCAGACACACTTCAGAAACCTGTGAGCTGACCTGACAGCAGCCCAGATGGCAAGTTGTACAATTACATTTACAAGCTATGAGGAAATTTAGGGTTAATGGTTTCCGGGCTTTCGCATTTAGAAACAGCCCGACAGACAAACCGTAGGTCATTCAGGAGGTCATGCAACACTCCTGACTTCTTTTCCTTGAAAAGATCCCACAGACCATTTTGCATCGGTAATGTCAGTCATCCGGTCTGTAGGAACTTGGACTTTGGGATTGCAGGGTCACGCGAGTGAAAAAAGCGAGTGCAAAATGCAAAGTGTACGAAAGCTCCCACAAAGACAGCATGGATACACTAACTGAATTAGTGGCTCACCCGGCACATACATCACCAATACATCACAAATACCGCTCAGACCACCACGTCGACGTCACTGAGCAGTCAAGTATGTGATGGTTATCAGAAGTTAACTCTGTTAGCAAATCCTAATGTGTGTATCTAATCAAATTCAAAGCAGCTCTGATTACCTTCTGGCTTTTACATAGTGTTTTAGACAGTGTAGTCTGGCTGTGGTTTAAAAGTGGCAGATTTTAACCCAACCTAGCATAGTCTTTGTCACTAGCTGCATAAATTTCAATAAAAAATCGTGACATGTAAATTCAAGTACAGCCAATAAAGGACTCCACTTCTGCATGAAAATCATTCAATTGCAAAAATATCATGAATCACACGCCTATGCAAACTCATTCTACCAACAAATACGCTCCACAAAGAAGAAAGAACGTTCTCCAACGTTTTGTGCACAAAAACCTGTAGAAACTCTTCATCCTCAATGTCACATCATCATATTGTTGAAAAAACATTAAATTCTTTTTCTTTTGTCTGGTCAAAAGTAAAGAAGCCTTGTAACTATTTCAAATAGTAAGTGATGTAGGTCCTGTACCTCTGTACCGGTACATGGAGTAATTCCATATCTCCAGCAGTTTCACATTGAACCCAAGGATGGCTTCATTTGTGCCTTATTCCGAACAAAAAAAACCTAATTATACCAGTGGTGTCAAATGTACGGCCCAATGGCTACAACCAGCCCATCAAGGGGTCCAATACGGCCCGTGGGGATGAAAAACATCAACTGCAATTTTTCAATTAAAGCAACTTGTGGCTTATTTTGTCCACTGGATGGTGCACTGATTAAATGACCCTTTTCCACTTAAATGATGTTCTGAAATTGGCTGTTACACAGAATTTGATGCCTGAAATTGATGCACTTGTGAAGACTAAAAGATGCCACGTTTCAGGAGCAAAGTAAGTGTACTTTATATCAGATGCTCTGCTACCTTTGCACTGTAAACAATACAGTTCTGTGAAAATGAATACCTGTGTTGCATAAATCAAGTTGAAACTCTCTGATACATTTACTTTGTGAAAGTAGCCCTCATTTTGTAAAAAGAGATGGAGATGCATCCTGAAGGCTAAGAATTATTTGTGCCCAATCCTATCTAATGCCCCTCCCTCTCACACTGCTGTCTCCTTGTCAACGAAATCAGGGCTCCACTGCCAAATAATGCAAAAAATAAAATAAAATAAGTAAACAAACAGAAAACAGAAAGAAGGTCCGACAGGAACATAGTCGGACAGTACTTAAAATCAAAGTCACTGTTATTCTTATTAAGACAGTATGCCATTTGCTCGTTGGTTTATTAATACAAGAAAAATTGTATGTGCTGTATAAACCCTGAATTTAAAAAATGTGAGGCAGAAGTGGTCAGCGCTATTACACCGTGCTGCCCTAGCACTGTTCCACCCGTGTGGTCGAGTCCTGTGAGTCTATCCCTAAAATCCTGTTATTCACCACAAACATGCTTACCAACAAATAGACAAAAAAAAATACAAATACGCCTCTCCATTTTTTCTCACTTTTATTAGAGGAATTCGTTATCTCTTTTTGCTGGTTCAGTCACAATGAAGCCATTTCTGCCACCCCAACCCTAGAATTAGAATTGGTAACATCCCTTTGTTTTACATTATCATCCCTCAACCAGGACATTCATCGGATGGGCAAATCAACATGAATATAGACCCCTTTATTTATTTATTTTTTTACTTTTGTCAACCTTGGCGGTTGCCATTGTGTTTAGTTATTCAAGTACCAGGTTGTTTGGCTTTAAAAAAAACATTAAAAATCACCTCCATGCGATTGCTCCTCCCACCAGTTATCGATGATTACCGGCACTTTTATAAAAATAAATAACCAAAATAGCTTTAAATTAATCCAAAGTCTCTCGGATATACTGCATACTATCATGAAGTGATGGCTACAGAAATAAGAGTAGTGTACCTGTATCCATGTACAATCCAGACTGATGTGGGGTTAATCATTGGACTCAGATGTTGTTGTTAGTGTCTTTTGTTTCCTTAAACCAAAAAAGGTACGTTGACAAACTGTCAAAGTCATGCGCCAGTGATATTAAACATTAGCACCCCAGTAGCCAGCCACAGTACCCTGAAAGGTACTTTTAGTTAAGACTTTTGTCCATGACCAAGATTGATGGCATTTGGTGTTGCTATAAAAAAAAAAAAAAAACATATCCAAAATGTAAAATACATACTGAATACAAATAAAAAGGTGGACAGTGGTCACTGAAATTACGTGAAACTGATGATAATTTGTCAAAATACAAATTAACAAACCACAAAGCTTGTGGGAGATGTTTCCAGACACAAAATTGAAGCATAGATAAAATGAACCCTGCCCCAAATCTCAACTATTAAGGTATTCCAGGAGTCCAATGTGCTACCCAGTGTCAGAAAACTTCCTTCAACAGACTAATGACTCAAAGCAAATAAGTAAAAATGCCAAACCCTGCCATATGGCTAGAATCAAAACACTGGCCTGTTCTGAAGATAAATCCTACTGAACATCTGTGGAAGATCAGAATCAGAATCAGAATCAGAATCATCTTTATTTGCCAAGTATGTCCAAAACACACAAGGAATTTGTCTCCGGTAGTTGGAGCCGCTCTAGTACAACAAACAGTCAATTTACAGAACACTTTGGGGACATAAAGACATTGACAAAAAACAATTGTGCAAAAAGATGCAGAGTCCTCTAGCACTTAGAGCAGTTCGAACGACTAATATTGCAATAGTCCGGTGCAATGACCATTGTGCAAAGGGCGCTGAGACTTCAAGGAGTGTATGCGGTTTAAAGTGACGAGTAGTGCGATCATCTGGGACAATGTCGGTTGTGCAAATGTTACAGATACTCCTCAATCAGTGTGCAAATGGAGCAGATGCCACTGGCATGAGTGGCCAGTATATGCAAATAGTGCAGCATGGCGAGACAACTACAGTGAGTGCACAAGTAATACATAATTGGCCCCACAGAAATGTGACAACGAACTCAAGTCAAAAAATTGCCAGCTTGTTGTAATGGAATTATAGGTTAGAAGATGGATGGATGGAAGATGTTGAATTATATACTCTGGAGAAGGCACCCTTCAAACTTGAGACAGCTGGAGCAGTTCGCTCAGAAGGAGTGGTCCAAAATACAAGTCAACAGGTGCACAAGTCTCTCTGAGAGTTACAGAAATAAATTGATTACAGTGACTGCGTAAAACGGTTGTGCAAAAAAATATTAACTCGAGGGTACAATCATTTTTCAGTCCAGTTTCATGAGTTTGTTTTTTAAAAAATAATTATGTTGGGCCTGAAAAAAAGCAATGCCTGATTTACATTTGTTCATCCATTTACATTTTCAACACCGCTTATCCTGGTTAGGGTTGCGGGGCGCTGGAGCCTATCCCAGCTGACTGGGAGGCGGACTACACCCTGAACTTGCACCGGACTATTGCAATATTAGTCATTCAAACGGCTCTCATTGCTAGAGAACTCTGCATCTTTTTGCACAATTGGCAAAAAATAAATAAATACATTTGTACCGGCATTACCAGATAACTAGCAACCCTTTATTGCTCAGCGACTGTTTTTCTCAATGTCTTTATGTCTCAAAAGTGTTCTCTGTCAATTGACTGTCTGTTGTCGTACTAGAGCGGCTCCATCTACAGGAGACAAATTCCTTGTGTGTTTTTTGGACATACATGGCAAATAAAGATGATTCCGATTGTGTAATACAAACCCCAATACCAATGGACTTGAAATGTTGTGTAAAACGTCCTTTACACAGTGGTGCCGGTTTTTAATACAGTGTTGCCTGAGGCATCGAAGGTCACGGGCATTCAATATTGTTTTTCGGTCTTGCCGCTTGCTTGCAGAGATTTCTCCAGATTGTCTGAATCTTTTGATATTGTGGAGCGTGGATGATGAAGATGATGATGAATTGTATGTTGAGAATCCTTGTTCTTAAACTGTTGGACGATTTGCTCATGCAGTTGTTCACAGAGTGATGAACCTCGCCCCACTCTTGCTTGTGAAAAACTGACCCTTTCGGGGATGCTCCTTTTATACCAAATCATGACACTCACCTGTTTCTAATTAACCTGTTTACCTGTGGAATGTTGCAAACGGGTGTTTTTTTTTTAGCATTCCTCAACTTCCAAGTCTTTTGTTGCTCCTATCTCAGCTTTTTGAAACATCAAATTCAAAATGAGGGAATATTTGCAAAAAAAAAAAAAGGTTAATCAGTTGGAAGAGTAAATATCAAATCATTGTAATCAGTTTTTATTTACGTTTTACACAACATCCCAACTTCATTGGAATTAGGGTTTGTATTTCTGAGTAAATTCCAATGTACATACACAAATGTTGACATTATTATTCATTCTGGAAGACGTTTACCGTGTGATAAGCCTCCAACGTGACAGTTTTTGATTGTTGCTTGCCATCCCAATCAGTTGTGAGATCATCTACTGACAGACAGGATGCAAATTCTGAGCCTGTTTTTAATGCCATGACCGACTCGCATGCTCTCAAAAGCCCAACATCAGGTCATGAACACAAAAGCAAAGACGCGCTTGTTCAGCCTTCAGCTTCTGTTATTCAAAATTAGTCTTATAGCAGTCACAGCAGAAGGGAAAAACAGCATCACAAACACATTGTAAAAACTCCCTTCCTCAGGTGTAGTATTTAGCGTATCATTTGAATATGTGCACTTCTCACATAGTCGACTTCCGGTGTGGCTTTGAGGTGAATTTGAGAAAACAGACTTTGCATAAAATTAAATGAATATGAGGTAATTTTTTGTAGCTCTGTTATAAACTTCTAATGGACGTTCTGCAAAATCATAATGTGTAGGGTTGAATGTGGCCCGAATCTGATACTCACTAAGACTTTTTTTTTTTTTTTAATGCTCGCTGGAAAGAAGGCAGTGTAAGACTCCTCCCATGATGTAAGTTTCTCCCATATGACGTCAGGCTTTTAGTTACGTGGTGTGGAAAAATGCATAATGCCATTAATAATATCTTTCATCAAATATGATTTAACCCTCACCAAACCTCATTGTTGAGTAATTTGAAGCCAGAGTATATCAAGTTACTCGACTTTTCGTGTTAATGAACATTTTGAACATAGTGACCTTTCCTGGTTTTTAAATGAATGACACTTGCATGTAAATGTTGTATTTTGCTAGATAAATGCGTGCAAGCTTGTTTTTGCAGGGACAATTTCAGTCGGTGGAGTGCCAAAATATTTAAGCGCTTTAATAAGAAATGTTTGGTTTATCATTCTCAATAAATCATGAATTCATCAAAATGTGTTATTGTTTAACCACTGACTGTACATGATTTACTGTACAAGACCAAACATTGTCGATTTAATTAACTTACAGACTTGATGTAAAAGTCATAACTTAATTTTGGTCCTCATCACATAAAGAATGATGTAATAATTTAGTGATTAATTGATTTTATGATTGAACGTCATAATGTTACTCATAATGCTATTAACGTTTGAGGTCACCAAAATGTGTAAAGAGAGGTGAATATATCAACTGACAGGAATAGAATGATAGGTGTAGTCTCTCGCTATCACAAATGTTTATGTTTACTGTCGACGTTACTGTCAATAAATCTGTGAATTCTGAACTGATGATCACTGTTGATAGTTTCTGATTAACTAGGTTCATTCATTTACAGCTAATCGGCCAAACTCACACATTCTCCTCAATGAATACCAATAAGTAACACTTTTATCATATAAAAACTCTCGAGTTTTGCATACAAAGGGCTCTCTTTTCGTGACCGGCATAAATGCGGCGCGGCAGGCAACGTAAATATGCATGGAGGCGGGTCAGTTTTTTTTGTATTTTGCAGACACATGCAAGCTGGCGTATTTAAAAGAGGGATGTCTGTGCAGTTGTGGCAGTGAGCACGCCAATCAAAGCGGCTCCTCTCATTCCCTTTGAATGCCGCCGGGGGCGCACTCACAATCTCGCATGGAGACATCTCTGTGCGGAAGATGACATGGCGTAATTGCAGTGATCCACGCATTGCCATTGCTCTTGGCAAGTGTGTCAACATACAACATGAGCGGGTACCCTTATTAAATACAGAATAAGCTAGTGATAATCGCTAGCGACTTAAATAAATCGGTGGACTCCATGTATCTATCCCCACCCCGATTGTTTGTGTCCTCTACCTGCATAGCTGTGTGCCAGACAGTGGGATGAGGATGGTGATGATGGGAGGATGATGATATATGTCTGACATTCACAACACGTCTGCCGGGCTTGCGTATCTGTCTGCCTGTGCCCTGATCAAATTCACCAAAATCGAATTACACCAGCTGTCTAGTGTACTGCGGCGGACTTAGATGCAACCCCAGCATATGTAGATCTAGACTGACTTTCTGCCACCAAATTGTCACTTTGCTGGGCACGTGTCAAGGAACACACCTTCGCTGCGCCGAAACGCTCAGCTTGCCGCAGACACACGCAGCCTTGCAATTGCTCGAAAATCAAGATAAGCAAGAAGGTCCGTCCTGCCGCAAATGCGCCATCTATAAAAACAAAGCTCTTCGTCTCTGAGACATATACAGGTGTATACAGTAGATCCTGCCTCTCATCTGAAACGCAGATGACTAAGTTTGCAACGGAAAACTTTGGCCCTGATCCAGTCATTGACTTGCGGAAGCAAACAGTTTTAGGTTGAACAATGAAGGAAGGACCAGGCCTAATAAATCTGCTATTTGCCCAAAAAACAAAAAAGGACAGTCAGGATGATAGCGGGTGCAGGTAGCAGAACATTAAGTTTTAAAACACTGTGGCGATAAATTGATGTCAATGTTCGAAAAGATGTATTTTAATTCATTTTTTAATCTTTAAAGAGAAGTCTTTTGTTGAATCAGTTTTCAGTACTTTAGGAGCAGTCATTTCATTGGTAGGTCAAAGTCCATGAAACTTGACCAAAAGCAATTGTTTTGTTTTACCAATTGTTAAACTTGTTAATGTGAATGTTTTTCTGTTTTGTCCATCCACTGTTGAGACAAAAAAAAAAAAAAAATAGCCCTATTGCGAAATGTATGAGGACAATGACGCCATTTCTGGATTTGCCGCTATTTTATTTTGAAGTGGAAAAACATACTGCTCCTAACAATGTAGAGTAGAACTGATACTGTGTTGCAGAGAAGTGGAGAAGCCAGGAAATTGGGTAACTCTTTTTCATAACTAGCTGTCTATCGGCTAGCTATCGGTTGAGCTTGAGCCGACTGCAGCTGACTTTGGGCGACTGGACTGGTCAGCAGTCAATCTAGGCCATGTAAACAAAAAAACATTCACAGCTACAGTATGGACAATTCGGAGTCTTCAATAAACCTAACATGCATGTTCATGGAGTGTGGGAGGAAGCTGAAATACTTAAAGAAAACCCACACAAACACGGGGGGTAACATGCAAACTGCACAGGAGGGCCTGAGCCACGATTTGAACCTAGAACCTCCACCTTGCTTCTCCATTTTTTAAGTATTTAAGTGAAAAATGTCAGTACCATATATGAAATTGAACTTTGTCTTCACAGTGGCTTTAAACTAAATTACACTTCACCGGAACTAATGATTCCTTACTGTTGCTTTAGCAAAGCTTTAGAAAGGAGATCAGGCCCAGGACTGGAACTGAGCTGGCCAATTTGAAGAAGCACACAAAAGGAAGTATTTGGCAAAGTGATGAAATAGATCGAGAAACTTTTTTTTTTTTTTTTTACCATGAAATGCATTGAATAAATCTGTATATAGAGGTTGACTATGACAGTGTTTGTGTGGTTATTTTTCCAATGAAAACCATTCCAACTGACCATTGATTGTATCTGCATTTTCAGAGAACTTTCTGCAGAACATCACAGCACAGCATATTCCAGGAGGATTACCTAAAAACTGTATAGCGGCTGGCTTGTTGACAACCATGTTATTAATTGAACATGTGGCAGGGGGCCAATAAATAAAAAAAAAAGGTTCATGCTCTCATTTTCCATGCATTACTGGAGCTGGTACAGAGATAAGCATGCAGTCTTTCACATGCTATGATCGGTACACACTCTAAAGTATGATTAAATCACATCTGGCAGAAAAAAAGTAAAAGCTCACTTAGTATTTCTTTGCGAAATCCAGACATTTCTCCTGAGATATGCAGCGTATGTGCTCTTATGAAAAGCCATTCTCACTGTGGAAGTAATGTGCATGTAGCTTTCACCAGCTTTCCCAAGCAAATACAAAAAACCCTGAATGGCCTATAAAACTTTTCAGGCTGAAGTAAAAGCGAGAATAACATTATTATAGTACGTCTCCAAAGCCTGATACAAGAAAGCTTTTCTACCATGTGGAGAAATTAGTCCTTAGAACTACAGCAAAAGTTTAGGTCTTTAAATATGGTGCATTACAAACCATATTTAATGCTACATAAGAGATTTTCTTTAACTTATAATATATATCATATATTGGTTTACTAGGCAGCATAGTTTTATAGTGGTTAGCACATCTGCCTCACAGTTCTGAGGTTCTGTATCTGAATCTTTGCTCCTTCCTATGTGACTTGCTGCCTGAACCACAGAGCAAAAAGTAGAATAATAGTCCTGCCTGCAAGAGCAAGGAGAGCAATTCACCCTCCCAAAGTACTGAAACAATAACAATTGATGGAATTTAAAATGATAGCAGAAGTCATTTTTGTACATCTGGAGTGAGAGGCTTTACCAACAGGATGAAGTGTCTCTTATGCCCACCTAAAGTGACAGTACAGTATTACTGGCATTCAAAAACTACCCAAAAAGAGCACATCGGGGTCAGTTCAATTATTTGGTATTAATCCAATGAAATCAGAATGTCAGTGTTGTTTTAGTTAACAGCCAGCTGTTAGCCAACACATATCTTTAACTTAACCACTGAAGTAAACGAAATAAAATTAAAATAAGGTGGCACGGTGGATGACTGGTTAGCACATCTGCCTCACAGTTCAAATCCCCGCCTGTGTGGAGTTTGGATGTTTTCTCCGGGCACTCCGGTTTCCTCCCACATCCCCAAAAAATGCATGGTAGGTTGATTGAAGACTCTAAATTGCCCTTAAGTGTGAATGTGTGCGCAAATGTTTGTTTGTTTATATGTTCAGTTCAGGGTGTGCCCCCCCCCACGGCCCTGCCTGTGAGCATTTTGCATGTTCTCCCCGTGCCTGCGTGGGTTTTCTCCGGGCACTCCGGTTTCCTCCCACATCCCAAAAGCCCTGCGATTGGCTGGCAACCAGTTCAGGGTGTACCCCGCCTCCTGCTCGATGATAGCTGGGATAGGCTCCAGCACTCCTGCGACCCTTGTGAGGATAAGCGGCTCAGAAAATGGATGGATGGATTATATCAGTGGCATAAAAAAAAAATACATCAACGATACTATCGTTTATTGTGATAGTTTTTGGTAAAATATATTGTCTTTAAAAAATGTGCTATTGTGGAAGGTTGAAACATAATACAGTATATTAAGAGAGAGCAAGAGCAATGGATAACACAAAACATTTGTACAAATTGTACAAATAAAAATCTGCAATATAGCGGGACTGCGAAGCAACTGCCGTCATATAGCAGAAGATTACTGTATCTGTACTCCATGATAATAAGTTCCAGGGACTCATTGTTCTAGGGCGCGAACTCATTGTTTCCAGAAATATGTATCCTGGGACTCACATGCTCTCAAGTGTAAAATGATCTATGTAATGGTGAGCTATGGTAGTACAATAGCCCATCCAGAGGAGAAAAATCAAGATACCGATTACAGAACTGCATTTTTTACAGTGTCTTCCAGTTAACCTTAAAGAAACAAACGCCTTTGAAACTTTGGAACTATGGAATGCTATAAAAAAATATATATATAAATCGATCCATCCTCTGTAACGCTTATCCTTACCAGGGTCACGAGTGTGCTGGAGCCTATCCCTGCTGACTTTGAGCGAACTGGTGAACTGGTCGCCACCCAATCGCAGCTGTCTTCGAAATTATTATTTCATTTCTTACTCCTGCTAAGATGAAAACACATACAGTATGTAAAATACAAGTGCAAATATTATCTTATAATAGCCTTGCTAGGCTACATAACGTTTTTGTTGCCTGCTGGCGAGCCATATCGTATTCAAAGTACGTGAACATACCTCAAGCAAGCCTTAAACAAACGTCTTCTCCTGTCCTGAGCATCGGTGACCACCAACACACATTTTTCCCCATTTTGTCCTTTTTTTACCATCGGCGCGGTCCACTCTTGCTGTCGTTGCCACGGTAACGAGTATTTGAGTTGACAAGATAAAGCCCAATGATCGTAAAAAACGGGATGCGGTGGTATCGGAATACAAGATTTTATTGTAGTAGTCTGACATAGGGCAATCTTGAAAGAGCAAATTTGTCTTGTCGTCATTACGTGTTTTCCGTCTCAGACGTGACGCGACAAGGCTAAAAAACAAACTAGCTTTTGGATTCAAATATACTGTGCACGCGGCGATGCGGAGTAAATGTGTTTTGCGGAGTTGATCGGATCGGCAAACTATGACATTAAAGCCGATCAGCATAAATTGCTAAATATCAGCCGATACCGATCCGCGCGATAAAACCGGTGTAAAGTCTAACGAATACGAGGCGAGCGTCATCAAAGGTGCACATGAAGGGAAATAATCCTTCTCTTCGTGGGAACAGAGGAAGGCATATTAAAGCTTGTGTGAAAACCAGCGCCATGTTTTTCATTACGAGCAAATTTCCTGTTTTCTTTATCACAGTCACTCGTCTCCCACTTCCCTTTTTCACGGACAGTGAAGGAGATGTTGCTGCTCGTGTTTCCTTGCTCCTCCGTAGTTTGGTCCCTGAGCACTCATACGACAGGAACAGGAAAAGCGCAACATCGTGTAAACAAACAACTATAAAGGCTGCATCATGGGAGTCATTAAGGGATATTTTTATATTGATGTTTTAGCGGGTTGCTGTACAACACTGCAATTATTCCGAGATTGACACGTTTGGCTCTTGCTCATGTATCTTATTGAAGGCGTACACTGAGAATGAGAAAACGCTAAATGGATTTTCTAACATATTTCCCAGAGAGCAGTACAACACTGACAAGGAGTGCTACACATTCATTTTAGTGATGAATTGCTACACATTCATTTTAGTGATGAGAAATCTGGCAAAGGGCCAAAGCTGGGGCACTCTACACGTCCGGCGAAGGACTGGAGGCCATGTAGGCCACGGAGCAGACCCGCTCTCTGGATGTGGAGTCACCCAGCCTCGGGCTGTGACATACTCCCTCTCACTCCCAAAAAAGAAAGGGTGCACTTCCTCCATCATTTGGACACAAGGCCGGGCGGAGCAAGGCGACGGCCTGACTGGCAGTTAGGCTTTGATTTCATTGTTTGCGTGAAGGGGGATGACATCCACTATGTCGCTGTCCTCTCTACTATTGGGGCAGTTTGGTCTTTCCAACATCCTGCCATGGGAAGGGTACCAACTAAAGGATGCGGCGACAAGCCATCTGGGCCAGCTCCTATGTTTAAATGCTCTGTTCCAGCCTATTTTCTTCCTGCATCCGCCTCACAGGAACACCAATCCATTTTTGCATGACCATCATTTTTAGCACCGTCCCCCCGCGGAGGACATATCCAGTGTCAGTGATGACATTTAGATGATGAAGCAGTTAAAATCTCCGTTTGAGCACAAAAAGAACTAACGAGCAGGGCTCCTGCGATGCCTCCACAGGTCCTAAAACTGTCAAACTGCAGCAACTAACCAAAGGTTAAACTTTCAAGTGTGCTTGTTACCTGATTCCCAGAGACTGTCCTCACCTATATAAGTCTACGCTGCTGAGAGGTAAATCACTGCAGCGGGTACTGCTGGAGTGCAGGACTGGGGCCAAAGTGAAGTAGGTCAACAGCATGCTTAATGCCTAAAGGGAGGGAAGTTTCCCCATTGACCTCTTACCCATCAATATCAAGCGTCTCCAAGTGACAAGTGCTATGAAGGGTTAATTGTGCAAATGAAACCAAATTACAATCACCCTGCTGCCTGAAACAAGGAAGCAATTGGAACATCATAGCAAAAGTGGTTCTCATTAAGATTCGGAGTCTTCTAATGATGTTTGTTGCTTAGCAACATTACACTTTGGAGCGTTGTAATGTTCATGGAAAAGTCCCTGTGTTCAGTATCCAGTTTCCATTCGAACGTGTGTGGAATGAGTCAGCAACAAAGGCAGCAGAAAAATGTTTCTTCGTGTGTGATGGTTTGACTCAAATATCTTCCCTGGCAGTATGTTTTATCTATTATCAACTCCAACACGATGTGGGTGCAATTGTGGCCTCGCAATTTCTTGATGAAAATGGTAAGAGCTGCAGACAATGACAACTTTATGGTCATTTTAGTTCATTATCTGGGAATAAGTTTTAATGACATGCATCGCAGGTGACAAAACTGGCAGCGCTGCAGCCGGTGATGTCTATTTTTCCTTTCAATGAGGAATGAAAGTGTCACGGTTAAAATGCTTCATTTCCAAAATCGACACTGACTTTCTACATTTTGATGCACAGAAAATACCTAGCGTTAGTAAAAAATTAAAACAAAAACAAAAAAATGGCACAGATGGTTTCCATCAAATATCTTCAA
This sequence comes from Phycodurus eques, assembly GCF_024500275.1. Taxonomy (NCBI): domain Eukaryota; kingdom Metazoa; phylum Chordata; class Actinopteri; order Syngnathiformes; family Syngnathidae; genus Phycodurus; species Phycodurus eques. The sequence continues at coordinate 15,128,627 of NC_084533.1, forward strand.
ACAAGGACACATTTTTAGCCTTGCCTGCAAATTCCTGCAGTTGAAAGAGCTTATCTCTCAGCTCTGGTCGTGTTTGGGCTGTTGGTGCTGTAACCTGATGTGAAAGTGACTGCCCAGACATGTATGATGAATGAAGTACTAATCTTCATTTATTTGTACTGCAACGAACTTCACATGTGGAGCAGTAGAATTCCTCCCTCTTAAGTTTTACTCTCCAGCTGATAGAAGAAAATATTTGAGGACATGCCCTTGTGCGGTCCTGAGGCTGTATTGTGAGATCACCGCATGGAAAATTTGGTTGTTGTTGGCTCAAACGAGTCAACCATAAAAGTCGGCCACAACAATAACACCCAGAGTTGCGAATCACGTTTTGGGTATGATCTGATCAAGTGCAGGCATGCGTACTTAAAACATCTTAAAGCAACATTGACACTGTTCTCCCAAGATGCACAGAGTCAAAGATCTTTCAAAAGAAAATCTCTGCTCCTTCTCGTGTGTCACTTCTTTAATCAGCAAGCCTTTCAAAGGCTAATTATACTCCAACACAAGGAAGCTGAGCAGAGATTAATCTATCATTTACTCCAGACTCAATGCCATTTCATCTTTGACAAAAGCCAAGTTGCACTTTTTACATGGAAAGAAAACCTGCTGCACTTTTAATATTAGCACCATATCTCAAACCAAAGGTAGAGAGGCATGAAAGGGAGATATTGGAAAATTGGCTTGAGGTTTAACGCTTGAAGCTCCAGAAATGTAGCAATCATGTCATTCCATCTCCCTAAAATGATGAGGTCAAGTAGGCCCCCAACAACCAAACACCATGGCCACTCTCTCACTCTCTCTCTCGCTCTCTCTTTCTCTCTCTCACTCTCTCTCTCTCTCTCTCTCTCTCTCTCTCTCTCTCTCTCTCTGTGATACTAATGACGCAAAGCCAGCGTCTACATAAGGCTTGAATAACAGTCACACATCGTCTGTTCTTTTGATTTCATGCATGTGTTGGTTGAAAGAACATGGAAGTATTACAACAGCACAGGTTTATGTTCATATTGTGTAACTTAAATACTGGAGATTACAGATGACACACTTGCATGCAGCCCTATGGGGGGCATAAGCCAGTGAAAACTGTAGACGGTCCCAAGCCCGGATAAATGCATAGGATTGCGTCAGGAAGGGCATACGGCTTAAAACTTTTCCAAACAAATATGAGCATTCATCCAAAGAATTCCATACCGGATCGGTCGTGGCCCAGGTTAACAACGTCCGCCACCGGCGCCGGTGTAAATTCAGCTACTGTGGGTCGAAGTCGAAGAGGAGGAGGTGGAAAGCGGGTTCTTCAGCAGAAAGAGAAGAGGAAAGCACAGAGCCTAGAACTGAATGTGGAGACTTTGAATGTTGGGACTATGACAGGAAAATCTCGGGGGTTGGTTGACATGATGATGAGGACAAAGGTTGATATATTGTGTGTCCAGGTGGAAAGGCAGTAAGGCTTGAAGTTTAGGGGCAAGTATTAAATTATTTTACCATGGTGTAGATGGGAAGGAAATGGAGTCGGGGTTATTTTAAAAGAAGAGTTGGCTAAGGATGTCTTGGAGATGAAAAAAAGTATCAGATCGAGTGATGAGGCTGAAACTTGAAATTGAGGGTGTTATGTATAATGTGATTAGTGGCTATGCCACACAGGTAGGACGTGACCTAGAGGTGAAAGAGAAATTCTGGAGGAGCTTGACGAAGTAGTTCTGAGCATCCCAGACAGAGAGAGAGTCGTGATTGGTGCAGATTGTAATGGACATGTTGGTGAAAGAAATAGGGGGGATGAAGAAATGATGGGTAAGGAACTTGGAGGGACAGATGGTGGTAGACTTTGCAAAAAGAATGCAAATGGCTGTAGTGAACACTTTTTTTCCAGAAGAGGCAGGAACATAGGGTGACTTACAAGAGCGGACGTAAAAGCACGCAGGTGGATTAGATCTTGTGCAGACGATGTCATCTGAAGGAGGTTACCGACTGAAAGGTAGTGATAGGGGGGAGTGTGGCTAGACAGCATAGGATGGTGGTGTTTAGGATGACTCTGGTGGTGGGGAGAAAGATTAGGAAGGCAAAGGCAGAGCAGAGAACCATGTGGTTGAAGCTGAGACAGGACGAGTGTTGTCAAGCTTTTCGGGAAGAGGTGAGGCAGGCTCTTGGTGGACAGGAGGAGCTTCTAGAAGACTGGACCACTGCAGCCAAGGTGATCGTAGAGGCAGACAGGAGAGTACTTGGTATATCTTCTCACTGAAGAGACAACAGGAAGCAGAGCTGGAGGTGGCAGAAATTAAGATGTTGAGGTTCGCTCTCGGAGTGACCAGGTTGGATAAAATTAGAAATGAGCTCAACAGAGGGACAGCCAAGGTTCGATGTTTTGGAGACAAAGTTAGAGAGAGCAGACTTCGATGGATTGGACACGTCCATAGGAAAAATAGTGAGTATATTGGTAGAAGGATGATGAGGATGGAGCTGCCAGGCAAGAGAGCTAGAGGAAGACCAAAGAGAAGGTTGATGGATGTCGTGAAGGAAGACATGATGGCAGTTGGTGTTCGAGAGGAAGATGCAGGAGATATGTAAAAGGATGACGCGCTGTGGACGACCCCTATAGGGACAATCTGAAAGGAAAAACACTTCATATATAATACGGCACGGTGAACGACTGGTTAGAGCGTTTGCCTCACAGTTCTGAGGACCATGTTCTCCCCGTGCCTGGGTGGGTTTTCTTTTTTTTCTTTTTTTTTCACTCCGGTTTCCTCCCACATCCCAAAAACATGCATGGTAGGTTAATTGACAATTCTAAATTGCCCACAGGTATGAATGTGAGTGCGAATGGTTGTTTGTTTGTATGTGCCCTGCGATTGGCTGGCGACCGGTTCAGAGTGTGCCCCGCCTTCTGCCCAATGATGGATCGGATAGGCTCCATCACGCCTGCGACCCTAGTGAGGAGAAGCGGCTCAGAAAATGGATGGATGGATTGATGGATGGATTCTTCATAAACAGCTGGTCAGCAGTAATGAGTGATGAACAACACCAACATGTGCATGAAGTCTCTCTGAGCAAGACTGCAAACCACCTCAGCTGCACTCCCACGACACCGTAAGTAAAGGGGCTTTCTGACGCTCATTTTTCAGCTACCCTTCACAGCCAAATCACAAAACAAAACAAGTAGGTTCCTTTCAGCAATATAAGACAAAGCTAAGTCTCTGCACCTCCTCCACGTCAGTTCAGTCTACGTCACTCCGACACGATATCCACAGTATGACCTACATGCACAGGTTGCGTGGTCCTGTGGTGTTAACTCACTCAACACAATTGGACAGTCTTTTATAAACAAACAACAAGACACATGACAACATCACACCTCCCCCGAGTGCCTTGCTGAATGCTTGGACACACATGCTGGGATCACTCTTTCAGTTGGAAAACACAAAGCTGGAACCATGTACTGTATAGTGGCGCACTTCAGCGAGAGCTATGCTGTATACCACGGGTGTCAGATTTGTTCTCATCATGGACCACAACGTAGTAATCGTTCTTAGGGGGCTGGACTGAAAACACATACTGTGTACAGTATGTATAATCACTAGGGGTGTAACGGTATTCAAAAAAAATCATGGTTTGGTACATACTGTACTTCGGTTTTATGGTCGTGGTTTGGTTCACATTCAATACAGTAAGAGAAAAAAACTGTGTATCTGTTGTGTAAACAACAACAGATTAACATTTAAAAAGAAATAACAACAGCTTCAATCTTTTCTTTTTAGGAAATTACACTATCAACCATTTGCTTTCATTTTAAGAAATGAAGGATCCCGACAACTTTAACAATAACAGTTTGAACAGCGTGAATTATGTTATAAATAAATAAAATATGCATTATGTTATAAAGACAACAACAGCATTTATTATTGCTTTAGATTTATCTGGAGAGCCAAGCAGACGATGTTTAAATGTCGTTAAAAGTTGCATTTGCTACTTTTAACAGTTACTACTTATTCGCACTGCACACATTCATGTGCGTGTGATGCTGTTTCCAATGAGATAACAAGTTTAACATTGTGCCAAAAGTATACTGCTAGGCATGACATTTGCAATCCTGAGGCTGAGCTGCACTGTATTTGTTTGCGGACTAGGTGTGCGGCGAGAGCGCACTTCATGTGTCTTACCAAATATGTTCTGTGTGGGAACCCTAGTTATTGGGTCATCACATTACATAATTACCCCTGCATTTGATTTGTATAATTTTTTTTTATCGATAACTATGTTTGAACAGAGGACAAGGAAAAATTGTGAAATGACGTGACGCATCTGGTCCACAAACCTTGTATTTAACTACTGTTCTGTGTACAGTGTACTGCTTATAAAAGAGTAATATTATATAGTGACAGTAATGCAAACTATTCACTTAGAGATTTGAAAATTGTCATTAAAAGTTGTCTAAATCTAAAACACATTTGTTTTAAATGAAATTGATATGTATAAAAAATGTATTTGATGGAAAATGTCAGTTTATTTACTAATCAGAACAGAAAACATTCATTTGTAGGCATTAAATTTTCCTTTACATAAAAGTTGTTGCGTACAAAATCTATCCTGCATATTGATACATTATTCACTGAGATTAGGGAAAATATATTTGTTCATTATCTATCTATCTATCTATCTATCTATCTATCTATCTATCTATCTATCTATCTATCTATCTATCTATCTATCTATCTATCTACATTAATAAAAACGTATAAAAGGCTTAAACATTGAAACTTTGAGAAATTCACGCACTTCCAACTTCTGAATTTAGTTGTCAAAGTCCTCTCACCTGCTGTGTATGCAACTCCAATCCAAGTACGACAGAAAAACTCCAAAGACGTCTTCATCTCTAAAAACTCCGTTCAACTACCAAATGTCTGTTTTGTTTTGTTTTGTTTTTTTTAAAAACAAAAAAAACTTGCATTTAGGGGAGGGGGGCGGGGGGGGTGGGGGTCTGCTGAGTGGCTGATTGTATTGTGAGTCCACGAGGAGGAGTAAACTCAGGTGAAACTCGGCCAGCCGGCGTGTGCGGTGCGTGCATGTGATCTGGACACAGGGCAGATCCCAAATGTTGTATGTGTGTGTGTGCGTTTGCATGTGGGGGTGTGAGCGAGTGGGAGCTGGTGTGTGGAAAGGATGCATAGGAAGTGAATGAGTTCCCTTTCCTATGCTGATGACTGGAGCAATCACCGAAGCGTGCGTATCCAATAATGGTGACACGCTACAGAGAGGTGGCAAAAGTATTCACACTTACTATTTAAAAAGAAGTGCAGATACTTGTGCAAATTAAAAAAAAAAAAAAGCGTGACACAAGGGGGGTTGGGTGGGGCCAAATTTCTCCGCACACAAAATACTTTCCTTTCTTTTCTTTTTTTTAACTTGCACAGAGAAGAAAAAGAAGAAAATCACTGGACATAAACCACCATGTATCCATAGCTTTTCTCATGCTAACTGAAAATTGCAAATTAGGTAAAGATAACAACTTTAAAAAAGTACACTTTATGTGTTGTTTCAGATTAGATGGAGAATTAACACTCTTGCCGCGCCAGAAGCTGTTGGTTTTTAGGCGGTCACAAGTAACAGCACATTCACCACTAATCAGTCTTGTAACTGACATCACATTTAAATAAGTCCATAGATGGAGAATATCTTACTTCTCTGAATCTGTTGCCGTTGTCGTTAGGGGTTGGGCATCATTTGAATTTGAGCGATTCCGGTCCCGATTCTGGTTCCTCATTTCGATTCCGGTTCCAAACCATTCTCGATTCAGATTCTTTTAGGGGGCTGGGTTTATAAAGTTTGCATGGTTTAAATAAAGGGTGTCCAAATTATGAACATCCATTTTTTTTGCAGGCCGCAGCATAAACTAAAATGAACATTTTACTCTGGGTTCTTTATAACCAGTATCAATATCAAACCTATGAACTAAAAGGCAATGTGTGTGGAACTAACACAATTGACTTAATAATAATTAATTAATGTTTCAGCTAAAAGTTAAATATAACATTGTTAAAATAGTTATTTGGGACTGTTTTCATTCATTCATTCATCTTCTGTTCCGCTTCTTCTCACTAGGGTCGCGGGCTCACTGGAGCCTATCCCAGCTATCTTCGGGCGAGAGGCGGGGTACACCCCGACTGGTCGCCAGCCAATCGCAGGTCACATAGAAACAAACAACCATTCGCACTCACATTCACACCTTCGGCCAATTTAGAGTCTCCAATTCATGCATGTTTTTGGGATGTGGGAGGAAACCGGAGTGCCTGGAGAAAACCCACGCGGGCACGGGGAGAACATGCAAACTCCACACAGGCGGGGCCGGGATATGAACCCCGGTTCTCAGAACTGTGAGGTGGACCAATCTAACCAATCTTCCACCGTGCCGCCTCGGACAGTTTTATCACGTCAAATGTTTATATGTCCGAGTTTTAACTTGGCTTCCTGTGTTAATCTTAAAGCCTTTTTTTTTTAAGGGTACGCACCGGAACTCAGGATTTTGGCACGGAAAGTAACTTCACACAACACCGGTGAATTCTGAAAATGAAAGTAATGGAACCAAATGCTGTAAAACGTTGATTCCTTTACCTACTCACTGATGAAGCACAAGGTTAGTGTTCGTGATACGGTGAGACAACGTTTATGTGAATTTTGTCCCAATTCATTGTGATGTAAAGTTGTTAGTTTGACCTTTGGTGACATTATTGGCATAGACGTATTTTATTGTTTCACTCACCCAATTTGACATGGCTCAAAGTTCCGCACGGTGTATGCTGAGGCACGGAACGGGAGGGAGCGTGTCAGACTTCTACACATCGTGAAAGCCTCCTTTGCACAATATAATCTTATTCCAAGTGTTGCACTGAGGCGACTGGTCATTAATTTTAACATAGTTGAGACACACTTTTGTTCGCCGGCGCCGTTGGGCACAAGCACGTCTTCATGCGCGTTCTTCTTCGTTGGCTTTCTCCACTTCTTCTTCGGGGTCGGTAACTGTAAGGCATTGAAACTGGGAACCGAAACTTTTAAATGTGTACGATTCTGGGAGAACCGGAACCTCAGTCCCAGTTCCAATCGGTTTTCGATTCTCGAATCTCGATGCCCAACCCTAGTTATCGTTAATGCTCCTTGGCTCACGTCCATCTATATCACTGCGGTCCCTGTTTTTTTCGAGTAACAAAGTAATTGTAATTTTCTTTTTGATAATGCGCATCACTGATAACGTGTAGTGTGTGTTTTGTTTTTTAATAAGGAAAGCAGCACTCTATAACATTATACAAAAATATAGTTATAACATAATTAAATAGAATTAAAGAATTAAACAGATAGTTCATCATGATTCATTCATTGGGGCTCCTTCTGGTGTGTTACTTGGCAACCGGTATGCAGACTTAAACGAAGAAGAGTTTCACAACTGCTGTGACTTTAGTCATTTTATACAGAGGATAAAGAATATATGCCAGTGAGTATTGTTAGATTGTCTGTCTACATGTGTTGCACCATTTATGTTCAAATATCCGTTGCTTGATGTGTAACATCGCTACATAGATGGTATTCGTTAGCCCATCAATGGCATGTCGTATTGTTTGTCTTCGTTTTATATTCAGTTTGACAGATAATTTCAACTGAGAGTGGCATTAAACAGCTTGAAGACTCTTTTTTGAAGAAATGTTCACTATTTGTCAAACTGTTGCTTGTTGTGAAGTGAGTTGAGTTGTGTTCAATCCGGCACATATCTAAAATTTTTACTTAACAGTCAAAGCAAAGAATCAGCCGAACGACGGCTCGTATCCCAAGTCACCGCTGTAATCCAGTACGGGGTCAAACAGTCGCCATCATGCAACCTTAAGTAACATTTTAGCATTCTTAACTGTCATTCAAGTGTACAAAAATCTAACCACTGTTGTACTAGTATCTCATTTGTTAACACTTGTAACTGTCACACAAATGTAAAAATAATTTTAACAGTGTAAATAGTGAAATGTACAAACAAAATAGACAAAACTGATGCATACATATGGTTCATTCAATGAGAGGAAATGCCAAAATACTGTATGCCAGAAGATTTGAAAAGAAAACTGTTTATCCAGGTCTGCAACAATAATGTAGTGTTATTATATCAAAATGATATTTATTGTCCCACAACTTATCACACAAAAAAATGGTAAAGTTACTTTTGTATTGCTGTACTTTTTAACAAAGAAATGAATGCAATGAAAATATCACGTCCTTGGCTGACGTAACTATACCGTATGTCCTTGTGCTTGTGCCAGAAGTGTTTTGCGGGACTTTCTAATTGCTCAGCATTCCCAATGTCAACAGACATTTGTACAGAGTTACCACTGGCATTTAGAAGATGCAAATAAATGCAAGATGAATCACATTCTGCACCCATATTGTAAGGTCAGCTGGTAGGTAATAAGGTAATAAATCCATAGAATATGCAGACAGCTTTGCCTGTGTAGGTCAAAATGTCTGCTATTAATTTTTTGAAAGCACAAAAACCTTTGTACTGTACATATTGTTCTCAACAATATGAATTCCAGACAACAGAAACTAATTTAAAGGTTTTTCATGCTCAGACCAACACAATATATCTTCTCCACCCACTTCAAACTGTCTCCAAAATGGAAATGAGTTAGTAATATATAGAAAAAAGTGCAAGCTGGTCACTCCCCGCTGTCAAATGATTTTGTTCCCTCAAGGGAAGTGAGTCCCTTAAACGGAATTGTGTAAACATATAGATGCTGTCATTATTCATCAAGCATTTCTGCAGCACCGTAAGTGCCCCATGAAGAAAATCAATGCTCTTCTTTTTACCAAATTTGAAATCCTTCACACTGATATTGAAGCTACGGGACTCCAGAATCAGTCATTCTTCCTAACAGAATCCCAGTACACGCCTGATTGTCTTTCTCAATTATGTTGTTATCCTCAGTGATAGAGAGTAAACCACAGGCACAAAGAAACTACTATCAAGAGTGTGTGGAATAACAGGCAGGCAGATCATTGTGCATGTTTTTTCCTCCATATTCCTCACGGCATGAGACCTCTGTGACCTTAAAGCACAATGTTGAGATTGAATGGTTGTAATTAAAATGTTCCCTCCTCTCACCCCCCTAGGCTCTGTAGCTTCAGAGCAAGATAAACACACTAAATCACATTGATAGTTTTGCAAAACGTTATGCTGGGAGTTACCAAATCTCATCCCAAATATAAAACGGGTAAAGTCATAAAGTTGAGAAAACACTCAAGTGTCCAATAGAATAGTGCTTTTTGCACATAAGCATTAAGACAAGCCATTCGTGCAGAAAGTGATAACAAACAACAGCAGCAGTGCAGGGATCTGTGGTGGTCCTTGTTGTGTCATTTCCAAAACTTTATTATGCCGCGGGCTCCTAAGAGACAACTCAAAGAGTCAAGGACTCGTCCTTGAGGTGCCAACACTCCATCCGGCTCATCTCCAGGCCAGGAAACACATGAGGGATCCACAGTGAGAAGCATAGGAAGGATGTAGCTCATGCTCGCAAGTGGCTTACTTTGAGGGGCATGCCAGTGGGTCGGTCCAGCACAGTACAGCATGCCAGCCTCCTCAAAGCACGCTTTTATATACGGAAGATTTTTCTTGTGCTTAGATTGTGGCACCAGACATCTCTCTTTTGTCACCTTTGGCAAGAGAATTTAGTGGGAGTAAACCTTTCACTTTATCACCTCCACCCAGCACAACATACTGTAACCTGGTACTGATAATAATATGCCTTTTATGTGCCAACAGACTGGGTATTTTGTCTTTTTTAAAACCGATATTAAATTATAATTTTGCAAGAGCCTCTTAATAGTTTTGTCTTTGAGCAGGCAACAAACCGCTCCTCAAAAACAGTCGTTTGCAATGTGGTTAGGCAAACACAAAAATACGGTGCTCTCCCTATAGAGTTCTAATCTACTTTTTGGTGCGTGTTAAGTAATTCACACACATACATTTTTTAAATCTTCCTAAGCCACACATGATGAGGAAATAATTGCGGTCTGCAGGAAAAGCATGCCCTTACTGTTCTTATAGTGTTGAGGTGACCAACACAGCACACCACACACATAAGAATAGCCACCCCTCCCAAAAGCAGATGTCTGGCATCGTACTAAAATTGACCTATGAGAGGCAGTATGGTGCCACAGGGCATCAACAAAGCAATATTAATGCAAGTAGAAAGTCATTTTTATTGTGGTAATTGACTCGGGAGACATGTTATACAAACACTCAACGTTACCAGTTCTTCCTCTATTTGTGCCCCGCGACACTCATGCTTCAAGTCGCTTTTTAATTGACTATCTTTCCGTTTCACGTCAAATTCACAGTCGAGTGCATGGTTCAGCTGAACTGTGATGACCAAACACGTAACAATTTTCAATCATTAATATTGAATAGTTTTAGCATTTACAATATTTTGGCCCCGAATGCTATTCCAGCAGATCAAAGAGGAAAAATCACTCTTTCCACAGTCCCCGCCACAGGATCCCACAATCGCTTAGAATAATCTTTTAGAGACATCCGATAATGAGGCCTTGGTTCACTTTAATTGGAAAGGGGCTCAAGTTCAACCCTATTATCAGTATTTGTGTACTCCATTATAGAAAGCACAGCACACTAACAATTTTGTGGAAAGGTGGTGGAAATTATTCAATCATGGTATGTAAACTGGTTCAGGATTTTTTTCCAGAAACATTTTCATTGTTGTAAGCGTTCAAGGCTAATTACTGCCACCTTTTCAGGATCATTGACCGCAACTGATGACAAATTTGTCATAATTTCACCACTTAAAGTGCACCATCTTTTTTTTCTCTTTTTTTTTATCTCTCTTACATTATTACACAACCACTAAGATAAAGCAATTCTACCAATATCTCGTAATATTGTTTGGCAACCAGTCGCACAGTAAGTGTTGGGCCTGTGATCTATTCTTAGACAAGAAGTCTAACAGAGCTCCTGCCACTTTTCCATTGCATGGTCCTGACTTGGTTGAACATTGCTTTAGTCGCTATTGAATCTTTTCCATCAGCAAGAACATGTATTAGCATTAATTAGTACTACTGTAGTCGGCAACATTTTAACTTGTGAAGATACATTACTTGGTAAATTACCCCACTGTCTAGTGGTCCATTTTCTTGTCTCGCAAAAAAAAAAAAAAAAAAAGTCTCAGTTTTCTTAGCCTCCTGCTGCACTATTTTCTATATGGAAGAGCTATGTGTTTTTAAATCATAATTCAAGAGATGCAACAGGCTCCTTTGGGGGTCATGAGTCCTTGTCTTGCTTCAGGCACAGCCACCACATACGAAGCTGTAGGTAAGTAATGCACAATTAATAGTTTTAAGTTTAGCACAACTGGGAAAACCAACTGTGATTTATTACATTAGTTTTTAGTCCCTTTTATTTATTATTAGATTTTGAAGTTCTTCAATTCACTTTTTAATCGACTGTATGGTGGCATTTGAAGGAAACACATAGCTATGCAAGGAGTTATGTTAGCCCAGATCCCTTGAATACATGGAAAAAACATCTGCATTATGTAGTAATGGAGCACCACACACGTCAGCCACATATTCACGTATTTCTGTCCAACAGTTCCCAAGGGGAACATTTGGCTCTTTGTTGCAGAATTCTCCACTATTTGACAAGGTTATGTGGTGTGTGGTTCACAGTGGGTTGTCTGAGTGGTGTAATCTAATTGGACAGGGCCGGTGCCTCAGGATATTGAATACTCGACTTTAAGCACCATGATCAGGGAGAGAGATACAGCAGAAAAGAAATTAATAGTCATAAACGTGATGGTTTTTTTTCTTACGCTTAGTAATAAAAAATCTCAGTCATAATTTATCAAGACAAGAGTGTGTGATCAAGAAAAAAGAGCAATGCTTTTCCTCCTTGGAAGAGTGCTGAGTCAGGACAGATGTCCCCCCATCCTGCCTCAAAGGCTGCGCGGACCCGCTCGCTCCAGTCTTCACAATGATCTTCAATAGATCTCTGGAACTGTGTGAAGTACCATCCTGTTTCAAATGCGTCACCATCATCCCAGTCCCCAAGAAACCTGCAATCTCGGTTCTGAATGACTACAGGCCTGTTGCCATGACATCTGTGGTCATGAAGTCCTTTGAACGCTTCGTGCTGGACCATCTCAAGAGCGTCACAGGTCCCCTGCTGCACCCGCTGCAGTTTGCCTACCAAGCAAACAGGTCTGTGGATGATGCAGTCAACATGGGAGTCAACAGCTGTCAAACTCCTGAAGTTTGTAGACGACACCACAGTCATCAGCCTAATCAAAGACAGTGACGAAGTCTGGATATTGACAGGAAGTGAAGTGGCTGGAGCTGTGGTGCGGCCGACACAACCTGGAGCTGAACACACTCAAGACTGTAGAGATGATCGTGGACTTCAGGAGGTATCCTTCGCCACAGCTGCCCCTCACGCTCTCCAACTGCCCTGTATCAACCGCCAAGACCTTCAACTTCCTTGGAATTACAGTCTCTCAGGACCTGAAGTGGGAGACCAACATCAACTCCATCCTCAAAAAGGCCAAGCAGAGGTTGTACTTATTGCGGCTTCTGAGGAAGCATGGCCTGCCACAGGAACTGTTGAGGCAGTTCTACACAGCAGTCATTGAATCAGTCCTGTGTTCATCCATCACAGTCTGGTTTGGTGCTGCCACAATAAAGGACAAAGTCAGACGGCAAAGGACAATGAAAACTGCTGAAAAAAAATTTCGGTACCCCCCTACCCACCCTTGAGGACTTGCGAGTTGCCAGAACTAAAACAAGAGCATGACAAATCCTCTTGGACCCTCCACATCCTGGTCACCACCTCTTCCAGCTCCTTCCCTCAGGTCGGCGCTATCGAACAATGCAAACTAAAACCAGCAGATATTCCAACAGATTCTTCCCCCTTCTTCCCATCTTCTTCACTTCACTTCTTAAACATTTAACTTACAATTCCATTGTAACATAATAAGTGAATTTTGAAATCGGCGACAATTAAGCTGCAGGCTTGGCAGAATAAGAAAATAGGTGGGGTTTTACAACTGTCCGACAGACAATAATATTGATTTGTGAAGCAACCAGGAACAGATACTAGTATAAGAATATGTGCTCGTCATCTGTGTGGGCAGGCCAAAATCTGGCTAAAAATCAAACATGTCATAAGAAAAACAGCCTAAAATTAGAACTATGGATTAAGTTCCAATGTCCATAGTATTAGATAAGTCCTTTAACGCTCTGCCCTGATGTAAGAAAGAACAGAGTTTAATAGCAGGCTAAGATGTCCATCCATCCATCCATTTTCTTTACCGCTTATCCTCACTTGGGTCGCGGGTTAAGCTAAATATTACATATAATAAAAGGGATGCCGACAAAAGTTGGAGGTCACTGATGTTTGAGTGGAAGTTAAGTAGCTTGTTTCTAAGAACTTGGATTAATGGCATTTCAATTATTCTCAATGAGCAAAATTGATATCCTTTAAGAGGAAATTGAGTCTTGGTCATGGAACAAATTAAACTCAAGCTGCCACTCTACTAAATACTAACGGGACACCACCGAAGGTCTGTACGAGTGTTTAACGTTTCTGCTATAGTTACTCCAAAGGTGTTCGGGGCTCAAGTTCTTCTACTTGTATTTATGAACTGGAGCACAGTCATCCTGGAACAGAAAAGTGTCGCGTAAGTGGACAATTGTCCACGGGCTTATTACGTTAGTCCACATGGTCCTAGTATTCTGCACAACCCATCATGTACATAATAAACTTAGCAGAAAAGACAGCAACATCCTGCTGCTGCGTTGCCGTGACCTGCGGAGCACCCGAAAGCCATCCCCACTGTCACTCTGTTTATTTGACCTTTCACACGGCAAGAGGAAACAGGACGCGGGCGTCCTGGTGTGTTTGAGCAGATAACCACAAAAAGCGCGCTTATGCTTGTAGTTTGAGTGTCAAGAGATGAGCCTGTGTATCCCAAAGTTCCTATCCAGGTGCACAACGGCCATACAACTCGCCTCACTGCCCATTCATTGATTTAAGATTTGATGGTGCTTAATTGATTAGTTCAAGTTAGTGTGCAATGTCACAGCTGCAGCAACTGAAGCAACTCACCACTCACTTGTTTACCAGGTTATAGACAAAAAGTGGATTTTTAGTACAAACAAATCTGTGTATTTCATTTACGGTACATTTAAATCAAATCTGGTACAAATAATTGCCCAAAATACATATCAGTATTTTATTAACATAACACATAATTAATGTGCATGACCCAAAGGCGAAAACAAAATACACATAATGATAAAGCATTCTTATGAGATAATTCAACTTGTGAAAACTACACAAATCAGGTTTAATTATATGTATGAATAATCCATCCATCCATTTTCTGAGCCGCTTCTCCTCACTAGGGTCGCGGGCATGCTGGAGCCTATCCCAGCTATCATCGGGCAGGAGGCGGGGTACACCCTGAACTGGTTGCCAGCCAATCGCAGGGCACATACAAACAAACAACCATTTGCACTCACATTCACACCTACGGGCAATTTAGAGTCGTCAATTAACCTACCATGCATGTTTTTGGGATGTGGGAGGAAACCGGAGTGCCCGTAGAAAACCCACGCAGGCACGGGGAGAACATGCAAACTCCACACAGGCGGGGCCAGGGATTGAACCCCGGTCCTCAGAACTGTGAGGCTGACGCTCTAACCAGTCGTCCACCATGCCGCCTGTATGAATAACTATTTAAAAAAAAATACACATTCTCACTGGAGCGCACTTGCAGAGGACTGACATAAAGAGGTAATTATTACCTCTGCCGAGCACGAGGGCAGAAAGTTTGTGTTAAAAAATGTGATTCTTCTCTCATGTAAAATGTGTACCTTGGGAAACACTGCTCTAACCTCTATTCCTTTGACAAAGCCAGCAGGTACTATTTTTAGTACTAACTAGAAATGACAAAAATAATCACACGTTAACTACACATAGAGACAATCGGGCTGTTTTTGTCGCGATTCTGACACTTTCCGACCAAGCACGTCAAAAGCAGACAATCTTTTTATCCTATAAGATTGTCCTTAGGTTTGATGTGTGTTAAGAGTGCATTCGTCGAGATTTTAGGGTCCAAAACCGGTCGGGCTGACAATCTTAAATAATCAACGTTTTCAATATTTACGATGGACGACTAAAACTTTTCATTTGTGTGGGAGTCATGAATCCGAGAAAGGTGACGTGGAACAGAATGTAGCTAATCAAAGAAGCACTCAAGATTGACGAACACGAAAACGACCATAAATTAAAATTTAAATGTCTCATACCCAATGTCGTTTTATGGATAAAAGTGAGTTCCCCAGACAGCAAAAAGTATTTTTCAAAGCAAGACTTTATTTATCTACACCACTTTATATGAGATTTTTTTATATTCATGTGTGGGTTTTGTCACAGATAAAAAAGCTTTTGAAATTTGAAAAATACTAGTGTGTACCAGGCGTTAGCTGGACGCTGCAGTACGAGATCATCTCCAAGTTGCTGCAGACGTCCATTTTCCTTGCTGCCCTCAGTCTCCTCTCAAATACAATTGGTCTTCTTAACGCCGATAACTTAAAGAAGCAGGGATAACAGCTTTTGTTTGATAAAAGAAGGAGTAGCTTCATATTGATTGTAAATTCATTATTCTTAGAGGTCAACAGCTGGGTAGTGGAAGAGATTGATAAACTAAGCCCTCAGACCGCTGTCATTGATCTAGGCAGGGGCTGAAGAAAGACAATGCTTTTCCTTGTGGCCCATTCCCGAAAGAATAGAGCAGACTCATGGCATCAGCGTTGAAGTACACCATTCTCTTCTCGCACACGTAGAAAACTCAGATCTTCTTAGGTGAGCAGCTGAGAGTCAGTCATCCTCCAGGGCTGCGGGGCAGCCAAGTACTCGATTATTTGTTGCGAAACCACAGCCTCCAGTAGCCTTTTTTGGTTCTCATCTTTATCCGAACGTGTCTGTCGACCCATTCAGCAGCAACGCCCAGTTCCCACTTGGGTTACCTTGCTGTAGTGTCGGCCCAACTGGGAGCCCTGGGTGGCGAGGACATAAACGCACTTCAGGAAGCATTTATTGTGGTCGCTGTGTGAGTTGATGTCATCACATTCCACTGCCAGTGTTTTGTCTTAGGAGAAGAAAATGCTCGCAATGTGCTGTCTCCACATCGAACGTTAATGGTGAGGGACCGTTCAGGTGAAAGAATCCATTAACTTGCTGCACCGATAATATTTTATATAATGGCTTTCTAAATTGAAAACATCACCAGTCAGTGGAACAATAAATTCATTAGTGTTGTCTAGCTACCCCTTTAGGTTTGACACCAGAGCAATTTTCTTTCCAGGAATTAACTCCCTTTGTTGAAGCTAAAACAGTCCAAATCTTATTTGTGTCCAATGAGTCACAAAAAAAGATGATCACCTGATTTCTGCAACAGGAACATCTTTCTCCATATGATGTATTGTCATGGAGCCATGTACGTATGTGCTGCTGAAATCACCCATGTCAAACTCTGCAGCATCCCCCACCTTCACACGCTCACTGCTCCATAAAATACACAGATGTAATGTAACATTTCCTCAAGCACACATGCCACTATTGCAGTATGAAACGAGATGGAAATTAAATTAAAGTGTGACGGCAAGCAAGCATGCCAAAAGCAACCCATTAGTCATTGCAACAAAATGAAAACGTACCTGAGCTGTGGGAGCTCGAGAGGAGACAAAGAAAAAATAATAATCCCATTTGATTGAAACCTCAAATAGCGATAAAATGTTCACATTGGTGCCCTGCGATTGGCTGGCGACCGGTTCAGGGTGTACCCCGCCTCCCGCCGAAGATAGCTGGGATAGGCTCCAGCAGCCCGCGACCCTAGTGAAAATGAATGGATGGATGTTCACATTGGTGTTATTATTTTTACAGTAAGAATGTGATGTGATGAAGATGATTCTCGAAGATGATGAAGATTGAAACTCACCCCTCCTTGTTTGTGAACAACGCGGCCTTTTGGAGATGCTCCTTTTATACCTAATCATAACACTCACCTTTTTTTTTTCTTTTGGAATTTGGATTTGTAGTACAGATGGGTGGATAGAATATTTTTAAAAAACTAAACGACATGGAGTCGACATGACAGTGTGTTGTTCCCGCAAAGCAATTACTTACTGGCAAGGACCATGCACAATGGTCATTGCACCGGACTATTGTGAGATTAGTCATTCGAACTGCTCTAAGTGCTAGAGGACTCTGCCTCTTTTTGCACAATTGTCAAAAAAAATAAAAATAAAAAAATTGTACCGCCATTACCAGATAACTAGCAACCCTTAATTGCTCAGTGACTGTATTTGTCAATGTTTTATGTCTCAAAAGTGTTCTCTGTCAATTGACTGTCTGTTGTCATACTAGAGCGGCTCCAACTACCGGAGACAAATGCCTGTGTTTTTTGGACATACTTGGCAAATAAAGATGATTCTGATTCTGATGTCAGAACATACAACGTACTTAATCACTGTCCAATAATCAATAATGTGACGGTAATACACATTTGATTCTACTTCATGTAAGTACAGTCTCGTTGCATCGTGAAACCATGGGCAGATCAACAGCAGGTTTCGGTTTAGGCTTGCTGTGCTTGAGACATATCTCACATTTGCCCACTAGCTCTTCTAAAATAGTAGTGTTCTCAACATTAACATTTCCAGCATTCATGAGCAGTTTCTTGAGTTTATCAACTGAAGCATGGCCAAATTGCTTTTGAAGTTTACACAAGGTTTTGTGCTTTTGTTCTTCGGTCATATTTTCTGTAATAGCTAGCACTATGTTCTCATATACATCACTTGGGGATTCTTTATTCGATATATTTATACAGTAGTGTTCTGAGGATGTGATCTCTAAAGCTAACTGTTGTTTCAACATGGTTGCAGTATATTTCTCCAAGTCTAGCACGGCCCCTGCTCTCTTTAGGGAGGCCTTACTTAGTAGTAAGGGAATGTCTGCTGTAACCACTTCTGTTTCAATGCAGCATTTTTTGTTCCCACCTTTGCTGGAATTTTGACCTTTTTTGTAGAGTTAACAACTTTTCCATCTCCGAATTTAAAAGGCTTGCTGCTTTTCACACTTGTCACTTTCTGCTTTTCACTCTTATCTAGTCCATGTACATAGTTATCCAGCCATTATTCTCTACATACTGTCCTTGTGCAGGCTGTCTATCACAGCTGATCCTAAAGCTTAAACCATGTATATTTCAGTCAGATTCCTTAATAAACAGTGTTATGTTACACTCATCAGGTTGTTTACTGTTGTCATATTTATATTTTATTTCTTGTGAGGACAGCCTTTCACCCAGTGGTATGTGCTTTGACAAATTCCACACTTCGTTCCTCTTCCGTATTTATCCAGTGGGTTGATGCCTGCGAGTAAAGCTCGAGCCTGGCCACTCCAAGCTTGTGACTGTTCTCTTTTGTTGTTTAACTCCTCTCTCAAGAAAACTTTGTCGATTCCTGAAACAACTTGGTCATGCCATTACCTTTATCCAGATCATCTGCTTGTATTTCCAGAGCTATGTCCCTTGCTCTGCCTCATTTTTCTAGTTCTCGTAGGACTTGCCTTCATCGAAGCCCGGAGTTAGTCTGTAGTTGTTAGCAGTAACCATCCTCTGCTACCATGTTAGTCTCCAATGAAAATACAAGTTCAAGTTGTTTTGTCCATTTTGTTATCGTTCTCAACAGCTTAACATAACATCACGGTCACTCCCGCCCAGACAACCACAACGTGCACACTCATGACGTCATCACTCTGCGCTCCCTCGTAAATGGTTAATGATTGCTGTAAATAGCAGAATAAACCCACCAAAAAAGTTAACTTAACAAGAGGAGCATGTTGTTTTGATAGCATAAGTCGAGCCAACGCTAGCTTGCTTAGCTATCTTAACGTGATGCTTTTTTTCTGTCTTTCAAGCACAATGAAAGTTAATAAACGAGGGAAGCTATTTTGTGTGCAAAGTTGTTAAAAAGGTTTTAACTTTTGTATTTAAATACATTTCAGAGTCTGTATGAATCAGAACTTTTTCCAAAGTTTTTTCTTAAATAAGTATTTGTACTAATACTTCTTTACAGATTCTGAGCACTTTTGCCATCTCTGGATAATAAACATAATAACACAATCATATCTCAACTTCATAACAAATATTTTATTTTGTTGTAAGGCAATATTTTTTTAAAGTATCACTTTAATGGGATGGGACAAGCTCTGAATGTTCTAAACTCTTATTTCCTAACCAGTGTCATATTGAGTCTGATATTCCGATTCATTCCATCCATCCATCCATTTTCTTATATCACGTATCCTATTCATGGTCACAGAAAGTTGGAGCCTATCCCAGATGACTTAGCATGAAAGGCAGACTACACCCAGGGCACATATAGAGACAGGTTTTCACACTCACATACACACCGCCACACTGCCTGCACGGAAGTCACGGAACGGAATGCACAGTTGCACCATCAGTGACTCCATTCAATTCCATTCCCATTATTAATGTCACGTTGTTCTTCCTGCATCAGCAGCACCTCAGCTGGTTGTATCCAAGTAGCGCACTCCATTTTCCAGAATTTTGTAACCCTGTGTATGTTTTAAGGGAACGACTTTGAGCACCTTGAATTGAGCATCATTCACAATCAATCAGTTTGTTTCCCAGATCCTCAGAAAATTGTCTGAGAGGTAACAAAGAAAAGAAATTCGAAATGAATAAAGCTCTTGCTTTGACATGAAAAAAATAATCCCAATAAAACTGAAGATAAATAGAAAATGTATTGCAAATAATCCTGTGGAATATTGTCACGGTGTGTGATGCATTTGACTTACTTTAAGAACCATTTTGTCCTTCGAGTCTCACCTCTACCGTAGTTGAAGCTGCAATGGCACCGCACTCCTGCTTTTTCCCTGCAGCTCTTTAACTGCATGTTAACTGTGCTCCACATGATGCTGGACTTTCTCCATCTCCTCTTCCCGCTCCCCATTTAAGTGCTCCAGCAGAGAGGCCTTCTCATCATGCAGGATGGCTCGAATTTCCCCACTGATACAGGCAGGCCTGCAGATATTTACTGACTCATTGGACTAAAGGATGGCCGACGGGGATCTTTGACGCAGCTCATCAAGATGCAGCTTTCAATAAAAAAATTTATTGAGCGGCACGAAAATACAAAGACTGAATACTGTGATGAAATTCCACGAGTGCTTGAAACACACTTCTGAAAAAGTAACCATGTAAAGAAGGGACAATAAATTTATTCTTAGAGTCATGGGTCTGCTTGTCAAACAACTAGAGAATGTTTACACAGGGCCAGCATTTCCTGGTCATCATCTTGAGCATGTGCACTTCCCTCCCATTTTTATCCCATCAAGCTCTCCTGTGTTAATGTAATGCACTTTTGTCATTTAACTGAACGACACTTGTTTTATTTCTTACATTGAACCATTAATGTCTTCTTTGAACACTGCAGCAAACATATATGACAATATTACAGTATTTCTCAATTGCTAAAACACAAAACCGTATTGTCTCAACCAAATGCTTAGTGCCCTGAAGCCACTTATTGAATTGCTTTTAGTAGAAACTTAAGCACAATTCAGCTAGTTAGACACTATATATATATATATATATATATATATATATATATACACTTTTTTTTGAGTGACAAAAAATAAAAAAAAATTATTTTAATCCCATCATAATCTTCACATTTAGAATTACATTTCAAAAATGAATTAAATCAAATACTCATGATATATTTTCCAAAGCCACAGAGAGCCACAGCAGAAGGATGAACGAGCCATACAGTATGTGGCTCTGGAGCCACAGGATGCAGACCACTGCTCTACACAGTGCTGTACACAAAACGTTTTTTCAATCTGTGCATTTTCCATTATATTTGTAGGCCTAGTACGTTTTCATATATATATGCATAAATGCATTCCTTTTGTGAACAATAAAGGATATTCTTGCAACGTTATGATCTGATCATTGTATTTCCCTTTTTTCTATGTCGTGTTTAATAACTGTATTTTATTTTGATTGATTCGAGGTATGATTTGACAGCAATGTTTAATTTTGAGCACTGAGTTTGAGGTTTTGCAAATACAGCTCTAAAATTGGGTTTTGTGTTTACAGTTTAGAGAAAACCATGTGTGGTTTTAAGAAATGTCTTAGCAATTGAGAAGAACTAAGTACACCTGCACAATTCAATGACAATAAAACTAAAACACTGTCATCTTTGTACATATCATAGCACGTGTCACTTAGTACATCTGCAAACATCATTACATATACTATGACATACTGTAATCACCTATTATGTAGCGACACATGCATTCTTATCTACTAAGTGTTCTGCAGTAGTGCACCTTTATGGTATCCACCTTGTCTTTGGGTCTGTGAGTCTGACTGACGAAGTCATCTTTCCTCAGGCGATGGCTCTGCACTGTGTTTTTTAGATGTTTCTGCAAAACAAAAGAGTAAGTGATCAATGCTGCAACAAAGAAACAAGAGTGGTTTCTTTTCTGTTTTTCATAAAAATCTTCATCTCAACTGAATGAAAGTCTACACAATCATAACTACAAAAGGTTTTTCAACTTGTTATTTTTAGCCCTCTCCCCGTGCCTTAGTGCCTGTGTTTAAGTTATGATGAATGTCTGTGATACAAAAGGATATTTTGGTGAACTTAGTTTTAGCAAATTTGGCGAGGTATGTGGAGATGAGGAATATTTGAGATGCAACAGTACAAGGGAATCATCAAAGTCAAAATAATTTATCCATCCATCCATCCATTTTCTGAGCCGCTTATCCTCACGAGGGTTGGGGGACAAAATAATTTAATTCATGTAATTAGATTTTTTTTTTATTTAATGCATCTTGCTGACTATCTAGTCGTTCTAATTTCAAAACAATTCTTACCATAGGAGATCATGTAAAGTGAAAAAAAATATTTTGGGCTAAAACCATCTCCATCAGACTTTCAACTCCTTCCAAAGATTTTCTATGGGGTTGAGATCTGGAGACTGGCTAGGCCACTCCAGGACCTTGAAATGCTTCTTACGAAGCTACTCCTTCATTGCCCGGGCGGTGTGTTTGGGATCATTGTCATGCTGAAGGACCCAGCCACGTTTCATCTTTAATGCCCTTGCTGATTGATGGAAGGAGGTTTTTACTCAAAATCTCACTATACATGGCCCCATTCATTCTTTCCTTTTCACAGATCAGTCGCCCTGGGGCCTCATGTAGAAAAGGTGCGTACGCACAAAAACGTGGCGTCCATTCTTTTTCACGGCAAAGTTCAGATGTATCGAGTGACATGACCGTGGAAATGTGCGGTCCCTCACGCCAACTGCATGGCTGGCGTACGCACGTTTCTGCAGCTTTTGGTCCTTTGGCGACACTTAGAGGTGATGCTGGGAAACTGTTCTCATAAAGCTGCACACCAGAGACACATGAATAATTAGCACTGATGAACAAATCATACCCGGCAACATTTGATTTCAACAATGTAATTGAGGCAAGGACTGATAATTAATTTGTTAACCAGTGTATTTAATGAACCACTGATATTTGTTCGGACACCTATTAATTGATCGAGGTGATCTTTTATGCCACCTATTGCCCTCACAATCGCTTCGTGATGCCAGCACATGCACTGAAAAAAAGATGTGCATCGGTTGCATATGATTAAAATGTATTTAAATTGACATAATTTACCCCTTCTCCTAAAAAAAAACATATTTTTTTGTCAGTGTGTGTGTTCTCTCCTGTGTATTAAAATAATAAATGGAGAAATCAAAAAGGAGTCAAAGGTTTTGATATCCTCTTTGATATGCTGATGTATTTCTATTTGAATTCAAAAGATTTATTACAAATACCACACATACAACATTTACGCATGAACCTTTATCTCACAGGGCTGAGTGAAGGTTACTGTATGAACACATTTGTTATGAGTTCTAAAAATACATCGTATTAACCTTGTGGGGTGATCAGAGTCAACCACATGTCCTCCCATCACCCCTGAGAGAGCAGCGTCACCCATGATCGCAGCGATTCTCTCCTCGAATGAGGTGAGGCCCTACGCGCGGGTTCTTCTGCCTTTGTTTGGCCACACATTGACAGTGGGCAGATGTCCTCCGCTTCACATCCCCCTTAATGTCTGACCACTTCTTTTTTAGTT
This sequence comes from Phycodurus eques, assembly GCF_024500275.1. NCBI lineage: Eukaryota > Metazoa > Chordata > Actinopteri > Syngnathiformes > Syngnathidae > Phycodurus > Phycodurus eques. The sequence goes on from NC_084533.1 coordinate 15,151,940, forward strand.
CAGCGTGTGCGGCTATTCTGTCTCCACAGCATTGACAGCCGCACACGCGCTGTCCCATTCACGCCTCTTTTGCGTGTTGTTAACGCCGTAGGACAGCATGCAAAAGAGGATTTTCTTGTGTGCCTCCACTTCATTGAGCAACTTCATATTCAGAAAAATATTTTTCTTCATTACCTTGCTCATTTTCCTATTTTTCTGATCATGCAGAGATCGGCATCTTAGGTGCAGGGTTCATTTAAAAATGATTTGCATATTCAAATTGAGCGTGGACAGGGAGGAGTCGGCTATTCCAACACGTGTGCTCATTTCCACATTGATTTTAATGTATGAAGGAAATGTGCTTGGATTCATGAGTACCCAGAGTTTCATACATCTGAATATTTTTGTGCGTACGACGTTTTCTGGATTTGATCGTACGCCATGTTTTAGGAGGAAATCCACGCAGTTCTCACATGAGGCCCCTGGTCCCTTCGCAGAAAAACAGCCCCCAAAGCATGATGTTTCCATCCACATGCTTCCCAGTAGGTATGGTGTTCTTTTGATGCAACTCAGCATTCTTTCTCCTCCAAACACGACAATTTGATTTTTTAACAAAAAGTTCTATTTTGGTTTCATCTGACCATATGACATTCTCCCAATCCTCTTCTGGATCATCCAAATGCTCTCTAGCAAACTTCAGACGGGCCTTTACATGTACTGGGTTAAGCAGGGGGACACGTCTGGCGCTGCAGGATTTGAGTCCATGGCGGCGTAGTGTGTTACCGATGGTAGCCTTTGTTACTTTGGGTCCAGCTCTCTGCAGGCCATTCACTCGGTCTCCCCGTGTGGTTCTCTTTGGCCTTGGCCATAGTGGAGTTTGGAGTGTGACTGTTTGAGGTTGTGGGCAAGTGTCTTTTATACTGATAATGAGTTCAAACAGGTGCCATAAATACAGGTAATGAGTGGAGGACAGAGGAGCCTCTTAAAGAAGAAGTTACAGGTCTTGTCAGAGCCAGAAATCTTGCTTGTTTGTAGGTGGCCAAATACTTATTTTCCACCATAATTTGCTAATAAATTCTTTAAAAATCAGACAATGTAATTTTCTGGATTTCTTTTTCTCATTTGGTCTCTCCTAGGTGGGCATACCTATGATGAAAATTACAGACCTCTCTCATTATTGAACCGGGAGAACTTGCACAATTGGTGGCTGACTGAATACTCCACCCCCCCTCTGTATCTTTGGAAGGCAGCGGGTTTTTTGGGGGTGGGAGGGGTGGGTGGTGTTGGCTGCAGGGCAGCAGTCCCTGGCAGCCCACCACACTTCAGTTGTACAGCCGGGTCTACGACCCTTGTCCTGCATGCTTCCCCTCTTGTCCCTGTCCTATATTGTCCTGTCCTTCCCTCACAGGGTACAGCACTACTGACCCATACAACACTCGAATCCAATGTGTCATTGCACTAGGTATATAATGCTTTACTTTCCTCAACTTGTTTACAGCTAGTGCTGTTTTTTGTTTTCTTTTGCTAAATTATTTAGTTAACTTTTCACTCTCTCTCCATTGTTTTTTCTGTCATTCCCCTTTAAAGACTTTGTTCTGTTCGACTGAACGACTGTAATTCACAATAAATAACCAGCAAAATACAAAGAAACCACAGTGGCAGTTTAAAAAGTCCACTGTGACAGTAAAACTGCTCCGGCACAAAAGGGATACAGAGCTTCCTTTCTCCTTGACCCAACAGCCGAACAGGACAAAAAAAAAGAAAAAAGTGAAAAAAATACATCTTGAACATGCTTCCCGTTGAACTCCTTACGCCATAGTCGGCAGGTCACGGACCCCTTTGTTACCCTCCAGTATCTGGAGATGCATGCCTTGCAGTAGTGGCAGGCTCCTGGAAAAGGTTACAGCAAATAGCAGGTCAGGGTTAATGCTGCCTTTAGTGGATAGTGGCATTGACAGTGGTGCAGTAGCAGCCATGGTGAAGGAACCCTTTTTCTAAGCTGAAAAAGACAGAATGAGAGACAGAAAGAGATTTAATTTTTGATCTGATTTGTTACAGGAAATAAAAGGGCTAACAAAAATACCAAGAGTAGGTACTTAAATTTTGGATAAATCTGAAGGTAACACAACAAGGAGTGCATCTTTGTAATATAAATAATATTTATCTGCTTACACTATAGGTGACAACTGAAATGGAATCAGGAGATGAGCCTTGACTCCCTCAAATGTTTTATTTAGCTTTTTTCGTTGCCCGAAGTCCACCAGAAACCAGTGGAATAAAACAAACAAACAATACAAACAGTAATTCAGGACACGTAGGATCATAGCGATTGTTGATGCGTCAAGTGACTTACCCTGTCAATAGGTTTGGAGACATCCATCCATTTTCTGTACCGCTTATCCGCACTAGGGTCGCAGGGATGCTGGAGCTTATCCCAGCTATCTTTGTGCGAGAGCCAGGGTACACCTGAACTGGTCGCCAGCCAATCGCAGGGTACATATAAACAAACAACCATTCACACCCACATTCATACCTACGGACAATTTAGTGTCTTCAATTAACCTACCACGCATGTTTTTTGGGATGTGGGAGGAAACCGGAGTACCCGGAGAAAACCCACGCAGGCACAGAGAGAAAGTGCAAACTCCACACAGGCTGGGCTGGGATTTGAACCCCGGACCTCAGAACTGTGAGGCAGGTGTGCTAATCAATCGTGCACCGTGCCGCCAGTTTGGGGAGATTTAAAGTCAAAACACTTTGAAGTTCTTCAGTTTATTTAGCTGATCCATCCACAACAGCGCACCCATAGATCTGAATAGAAGGCTGGGTACGTTAGGGTGCTGTAGCAGCCCCGCCAAGCTTCGTGCCGATGAGACAGCCACATTGGTGGGGGCAACTTTACCATCAAGGGCAATGCATGTACATTGAAAAATCATCTTTTGGGGTTATTTGGGAAACTATGCAGCTGCACGGCTTGTCCGGGATGAGTGGAACAGCCTGTCAGCCACACAGCCAGACATTTTGCCAAATATCACCCAAAATCTGCTTAAAAAGGCCCAAAACTGTTTGAGCCTAATGCAAGGCAATGCCGAGAATAGAAGCAACATGGCAGCCATAAACCATGTGACGTAGATTTTACCATTGTGGAGCAGTGCGGTGAGTTCAAAGAGTGTCCAGACTTTGGTATCTACCTATTGTTAAAATCTGTCAGCACATTGTGCTGGGGGGAATGCAAAGTGCACTGTAAGTACGCTGACACTGGCCCTCCTATGAGAGGCCCATTTGGGTGTCATTCAAGTTCCTGTTGTCATTTTTGTGTTGTGGTTTTTTACCCTTTTTCACTTCCATTGTTATTACTTTATTGCATCTTTTACTCGATTGTTGTGCTCTCAAATCTTTTTCATTATATACTGTACATGATTAAAAACATCAGTCTGATGTGTCAGTCAGGCCTACCCACATATATTCTTATTTCATTTATTTTAAAAGCCCTCAAGAGAAAATTCACCTGGCACTCTGCAGAGTATTGTTGTGTTGCACACAGTGAGTACCAGATCACCCACATCCAGGCACACAAGGGGAGATGAAAGGTGGCATTTAAACAGTGCTGTACCTCTTGGGTTAGTGGCGTTTCAAGACCAATGTTACAGAGGGGACCTGCCTGGGGCCATGTATGATTTTTGTCAGAAAGAAAAATTCAACCTGCTTCTAGCTAATACTAGATAACCTTACCACAATACAAAACCAAGCAAGCCTGCAACGATAGCCCATCTTATTTATTGACCAGGTTGCTGACATGTTGGATATTTCTCACCATAGCTATTTGTCTATAGTTCAAATTAAATAGGAAAAAATGATATTTCCATAAAGACAAATAACAACGAGGAGGACATCGTGAAAGAGCCAGATGATGGAGCTGGAGCGATGCAAGTTGATACTGCCACAAAGTGAGAGCCAGAGGACTTGGAAGACACTGGTTTTAATAGAGAGAGGACAAAGAGCATGAAAGAGACAGATGAAGAACCTGAGACTGAGCGTGAGGAGGCTGAGAGTGAGATACAAGCAGAGTGCGAGGCACAAACAGAGAGTATACAGTTTTTAAAGGGTGATTTTTTTATTATTTTTTTTATTACGAAAAATAAAATATTCAAAGTTACCTGGCCCTGTGTGAAAACATAATGTCCCATTAAACCTAATAACTGATTGGGTCACCCTCAGCAGCAATAACTAAAATCAAGCGTTTTCTATTACTGGCAATGAGTCTTTCATATCTCTGTGGAGATATTTTGGCCCACTCTTCCTTGCAGAATTGTTTCAATTCAGCAACAGTGGAGGATTTTCGAGCATTAACGGCATTTTTAACGTCATGTCATAGAATTTCAACTGGATTAAAGTCCAGACTTTGACGAGGCCACTCCAAAATCTTATTTTTTAAAGCCATTCAGAAATGCTTCCTTCAATCACAGAAGGCCATCCAAGTCCTCAAGGAGTTAAGCAGCCCCAGACAATCACACCACCACCACCATGTTTGACTGATTGTATGATGTTATTTTTCTGAAGTGTTGTGTTATATTTACGCCAGATGTAACGAGACACATACCTTCCAAAAAATTAAACTTTCCTCTTGTGAGTCCATAGAATATTCTCCCAAAATTCTTCAGGCTCATCCAGATTTTATTTTTTTTTGAAGTAAGATGAGCCTTTACAGTGGGCACAAAAAGTATCCAGACCCCCTTAAATGTTTCACTCTTTGTTATATTGCAGCCATTTGCTAAAATAATTTAAGTTCATTTTTTTCTGTCAATATATAAAAAATATATATTGACAGAAAAAAAAACAGAATTGTTGAATTTTTTTCAGATTTATTAGAAAAGAAAAACTGTAATGTCACACAGCCATAAGTATTCAGACCCTCAGTATTTAGTAGAAGCACCCTTTTGAGTTAATACGCCATGAGTCTTTTAGGGAATGATGATCCAGTTTTTTGCACCTGGATTTGGGTATCATCTGCCATTCCTCCTTGCAGATCCTCTCCAGCTATGCTCCCATCTCCCGACTGCATCTCTGGAGCTCAGCCAAAGTGATCTTTGGGTTATTCTTTACCTCTCTCACTAGGGCTCTTCTCCCAAATTGCTCAGTTTGGCCGGACGGCCAGCTCTAGTAAGCTCTAGTCCTCCCAAACGTCTTCCATTTAAGGATTATGGAGGCCACTGTGCTCTTAGGAACATTAAGTGCAGCAGAAATATTTTTTGAACCTTGGCCTGATCTGTGCCTTGCCACAATTCTGTCTCTGAGCTCTTCAGGCAGTTCCTTTGACCTCATGATTCTCATTTGCTCTGACATGCACTGTGAGCTGTAAGGTCTTATATAGACAGGTGTGTGGCTTTCCTAATCAGGTCCAATCAGTATAATCAAGCACAGCTGGACTCCAATGAAGGTGTAGAACCATTTTAAGGATGATCAAAAGAAATGGACAGCACTCGAGTTAAATATATGAGTGTCACAGAAAAGGGTCTGAATACTTATGGCTGTGTGATATTTCAGTTTTTCTTTTTTAATAAATCTGCAAAAAATTCAACAATTTATTTTTTTTCTGTCAATATGGGGTGTTGTGTGTACATTAATGAGGAAAAATTGTTTAAGGCGGTCTGAATACTTTCTGTACCCACTGTATGTTCTTTTTGTTCAGTGGTGGTTTTTGCCTTGAAACTCTGTCATGGATGCCATTTTTGTCCAGTGTCTTCCTTATTGTTGTGTCATGAACACTGAGTTTAACTGAGGCAGGGGAGCCCTGCAGTTCTTTAGATGTTGCCCTGGGTTCCTTTGTGACCTGGACCAGCAAAAAAACACACACCTATGGGAAGAACATGCAAACTCCACACAAGCGAGGCCAGATTTGAACCCGGGTCCTCAGAACTGTGAGGCAGATGTGCTAACCAGTCGTCCACCATGCCACCCCTTGTAAATCCTTTGAGATAAGTGAGTGACAACAGTGTTGATGCTATTGACTGGCTCTGCCCAGACCTGAATACAATCGAGCCCCTCAAGGACATATATTGTTTCATCTACCACATTCACAACCCACGAGAGATTTTGCAGGAGCTGACTGACCTGATGCCTCCATGTTCAATTTAAGATCCCTCTGGAGACCATCTCATCACCAGGAACATTCACAGGCACGTGTAAGCCATACACATGACTGTGTCCAATTATGAGTTGTCTTGGGGCAATTCACAGAGGTTGGAGCTGCCTTTGAATTTGAGTATGATTCTGAATCCAGTCCAGGTTTTCCCTTCGTTGTTTTGTTCTCAATCAAATACTGTAGGTCTTTGTCAATATGTTGAAAAAATGAATGACAACAAAATAAAATATATTATTGATAAAGTCCTGCATGAAAGATTTAGTACTCACTCTTTATTGGCCCTGCCTTAGAACGAAAGGAAAAAAAGTGTGGTATGGAATCAAAGCATCCCACGCGATTGTTTACCCACCATCCAATTAGAAAACTTTACACACTGTCAGTCCCTTTAATCAATTCTTTGTAATGAGTGAAGAACTAAGTGCCCTCATCTGTCATGGAAGTTGAGGCTGCAACAAGGTCAAGTTTTTCCTCCATTGACAGTTGCATAAGAAGCCTGTTTGACATTTCTCAATTTTTATTCCCTCAGTCAATATCCACACGGCCTACACACAGAAACGGACAAACCGTAGCAGAAGTATACATTGGATTTTGTGGCTGTGTGACAACTCTAAGAAGACGTCCAGGAAGATTTATGCACTCAAATCAGTCACCAGCAGTGGTCAGAACCCACGATTAAATGTAGGTATGAATGCAGTGTCAGTTTGGCTTTACACGGATTTATACCAGCAGTGGTATATAAGTATGAAGCAGCAAAAAAGATTAAAATCACCTTTGTTGAGTGGATTGCTCTGCACAAGCACTCTTTAAACTTCCCCACCTCAATTCAGAGAACTGATAGTGATCACAATTTCTTTTGCAAGGACATATTTCCCATACTTCATGCAGGTCAAGCCAGGGTATCTGTCAGCTTTGACTGCAAATTGACCCAGTACACATAGAGAAAGGTCGGGGATGGCTCTTATAATTGAAAGAATAAATTGAGGTGGAGAGCCAGGATGCCCCAATCAATACCAGGCCAGCTCATGTTGCTGAGACAAGCATTATTGTATCATTAAATACCACTTGCATGACACAAAGATCACTTGGGCTAATCAGTCTGGGTGAGAAAAGTAAAAGACAACAGCTCAAAAACAAGACCCCTTGAGGCATGACCTGACATTCTGATATCAAATTCTCGAAACCTAATTTTAGTAGGTCAAATGGCTCTCAAGGTGGTCAAAGTCTTCCTTTTTTATGTCAAACTTCTTTTGATGGAAGCTCCTTCTCTGAATTATCATTAGTTAACGATCTCGAGGTCTTATGTCTCATAAAACCAAGTCACTCTGATTGAATGACTTCCTTTCCTTATATGAATGCTGAGAATGTTTGCTCATGGGTTTAATCTGATTTTGTTTCATCTGTTTAAGGTACTAATACAATTGCCCCAGCTGTGTAAATGTCAAAATGACCCTCAAACCCCATCAAACAGTCTTTCCACAATCACACTACTCTCTGTTGGAGCTGCATATGAAGTAAATACCCTCTGGCACAAAGTGTAATATTATTTCCCCAAAAATATGTATTTTTTCCACCCATATTTCAAACCCAAAAGGTTAAAGTTGTGTATCATAATTCAGAACATGAAAAAAAATAAAAACAACTGCAATGTTGGTGACCGTAAACAAAAGTGCACGATCAAAATGTTAAAACAATCAGACCAACATATGATCTTGCATGTGTCTGCTTGATGCTGCAACTGGAAATAACAATTCATGTAGAACTACAGTACTTTAGGTAGCTATGGGACTTACTGAGATGGCTTTTAAGTATGTACGTGCCTTTATATGTAAACACAGTGACACAGCTTAAACAATCAGTAGCTCTTGCTCAGATGACTAAAGATCGATTAAAATTATGTGACCTCTTTATAGCAGACAAGTCATCTTTTTGGGATCCCAAAAAAACTAACAAATGTGCCCAGAATTTTTAGTCAGTGTGCATGCAGTTATTGGACAGTCAACTACTTCATTTAAGACTGGCCTTGTTGTGTGAGATCAGATTTATACGCGGGAAGTTGAGTTATTTCTTGTTTTGTTTTAAGGCCAAACATTGACTGGAAATAATACAATTATTTTCCCAAAAGTAATTTTCAGGTTAGCCTATGCTCCTTGCCGTAGGCTAACTTTCATTTTGCGAGCAAGACAAATGTTTCCCTGAAGGCAGCTATCTTTCCTTTGAGACTTCCCAACTAAAATTTTGTAAATGACCTGATTTAATGAGTTTGACAGTATGACAATGAATATGTTTACTTTAAACATAATAAATAGAATAAAAATAATAAACAGGATAAGACCAATAATACCAAAATAAATTGATAAAATGTGTAAAAAACACAAATTAATAAAACGTGACGTGCAATTAAATTGCAGTAATGTTGCAAAAAAAAAATGCAAAAATGTGAATAAAATTATAAATTAATCCATCCATTTTCTGAGCCGCTTCTCCTCACTAGGGTCGCGGGCGTGCTGGAGCCTATTCCAGCCCAGCTATCATCGGGCAAGAGGCGGGGTACACCCTGAACTGGTTGCCAGCCAATCGCAGGGCACATACAAGCAAACAACCATTCGCACCCACATTCACACCTACGGGCAATTTAGAGTTGTTAATGAACCTACCACGCATGTTTTTGGGATGTGGGAAGAAACCGGAGTGCCCGGAGAAAACCCACGCAGGCACGGGGAGAACATGCAAACTCCACACAGGCGGGGCTGGGGATTGAACCCCGGTCCTCAGAACTGTGAGGCAGACGGTCTAACCAGTCGGCCACCGAGCCACCCATGATAAGTTAATATACAAGATATTTAAAATAAGCACTACACTCAAAAGGTGGGTCAGTTCCACAGCCATAGGTCTGAGTTCTGACTCTAGGTATCACTAAAAGGGTGGTACCAGAGCACCTGAGGGTCCGTAAGGATTGATATAGTATGAGAAGATCAGCTAAATAAGAGAGCCCAAGACCATGAAATGTTGCATAAATTTGTAAAAGAACCTTAAAATCAAAACACACAGGGTGCAATTACAGAGCATAATGTGCTCACTCTTTCTGGTTCTCATCCACAAAAGGGCTGCTTAATTCTGCAGGAATTGTAAATTACTAGTATTGCTTTTAGGAAGACCAGAGAATAGAGCTTTGCAGTAATCATTGACGCTGCGCATTACTTACATTAGTGTTAGTGTCTTTTTTGAGAGAGAAAGAGAGAGGGAGAGGTAGAGAGAGATAGAGAGAGAGAAACAGGCAGACTCTGGCAATGTTCTTATGTTCTTAAGGTAGTATACCTATACCAATTTACACCGTGTTATTGAAGTGTGCGATGAAATTGAACTCGGAGACAAATATTTTGGCCAGTTTTTTAACTTTGATGTAGTTAAAAAGAAAGTTGGCATAATTTTCTCTCTCTCTGAGCTCCAGGACTGATAACTAAAACTTTGAAAATGTTTCTATGCATGTAAGTGGATTTTGCTGGCAAGCTACTCATCAAGCAATTTTCAATTCATAAAAAAGAAAAGAAAAAAAAAACGACATACCCTGGTATTGAATACAATTACAACGGTTCGCTTGGCATCAAAATAATGTTATATGGTGCATGAAATGTGGGCTGTTTAAAAGTTTGGGAATAACTTACTTGGATTTAATGTTCCTTCGTAGCTGGAGGTGAAGAGAACAAATGATGTGTAACACCCTCTATGGAGACAAATTGTTTACTCTTCAGATAAGGCAGGTGCAGAAAGGTTTGTAAAAGCAATGGGCCCACACATTCACTCTTGGTAACCATTAAGAGAAATCTGTCAGGGTTAGGGTTAAAAGCATGACTGGCTTATTAAACGATTGCTGAGGCAAAAGCCCTTGTAAATGAATTGTGAATGCCTTAATAATTGACACGTCATTTATAACAGATGAGGCTCAGTCCTTACCCATAATAAATTTACGTATCATTGGGTAAACGATTGAAGTCCATCCATCCATTTTCTGAGCCGCTTCTCCTCACTAGGGTCGCGGGCGTGCTGGAGCCTATCCCAGCTATCATCGGGCAGGAGGCGGGGTACACCCTGAACTGGTTGCCAGCCAATCGCAGGGCACATATAAACAAACAACATTCGCACTCACATTCACACCTACGGGCAATTAATGCATGTTTTTTGGGATGTGGGAGGAAACCAGAGTGCCCAGAGAAAACCCACACAGGCACGGGGAGAACATGCAAACTCCACACAGGCGGGACCGGGGATTGAACGCCGCTCCTCAGAACTGTGAAGCTGACGCTCTAACCAGTCGGCCACCATGCTGCTATACGATCGAAGTCCATGTGACTAAAATAAGGACTGGGTACCTGTTGTAAAGTTTTATAGATTAATTTTATAGCTGTTCCAAAGTTCCTTTGGTGTTTTGCATGTGACTGACTGGTAGTTTTCCTGCCTGGAAAATAATGATAAAGATAACATTATTCATTTCCTGTACACTGATGAGCAGATAAAATGGAAAACTCATCACAAATATGCAAACGCTGCAAAGGTCTCCAAGTGTTGTTTCCTGGGATGATAAAAAGTGTGATCTTGCTGGTCTTGATGGACCAACAGTACCTTATACATGATACTATGGATCTTGTGCAAGTACTTTTGATGTCAACTGGCCTAGACTCATACTTGATTTTAGACCCCCTTGCAGTTAATGCTCTGCTTGATATTTTACAATGAGGACCTGCCTATTCCTGATGGACCTGTCTCACGCGTGATACAGGTTCTCGACCTCATGTCAGTGCTTGATGGTGTGGGTTTGCTTCATACTTGATTGTTCATAACGGGCCCTCATATGTGTTATGGTACGAATACGCTGAATCTTCGACCCCAAAGAAGACAACTAAAAAAGAGCAATTCAAAAGGATTTAATTGAACTAAGGGAGCACTAGAACGTAAGCAACAACCATGAAGTAAAAACAGAAATCTACGGCAACAGATGTGTCAACGCGAATAAATAAAGACTCAGTGGTAACAAACTAAAATAGATAGACAAAGCCAGAAAAGGTCAAAATCAGAACTGAATAGAAGAAATAATAAAAGGTATTATCATGAAAGTAACATATCTTAAAGAACCTATAGCGTCCAGATGGCCCATATTTCACTAACAAGTTCTCTTTATGTATTTTTTTGCTCAAGAAAATGAAAGTGGAAGTCATTTCCAATCATATTAATCCAGTTTGAGTAATCGGTAAAGAACTAATTGGACTGGGAATGTCCTATATACAGTACATGTCTAAAATCAATACAGTTTGTCGCCATGTCTTGGTGCGATGTCAGCAAATGAACGGGAGACCAAATTCACTGCGTAGTGGACCAAGGAATGTATTATACTATAAAGTGACAGTATTTCCCCTAATTTCCACTGCTGGTCGGAATCCTCACTCCTCCAAAATTAAAAATTTTCAGGAAATTAAAAAAGAAAAGTACCATCTTGCTTGAGTTTGCAAACACTGACTTGTTAAAGTTGGTTATTATACCTTATATTGCTATCATATACTGTTGCACACTCACATCAACACAACAACACCCCAAAATTATGTTCAATCGCTAATTTGATATGCTAAAAACAATCACTAATTGATTATGCTGTCATTAATTAAAATGGTAGAATACTGTGAGGACCTGCCTGATGCGGCACTTTATCACCTAGCAATTAGTGTCCTCAGGTTCCAATTATTTATGGAGTGTTGTGAAAAGAAATGGTGATTCAACACAGTGGTTAATATGCCAATGTCCCAACTTTTTTTGCAAAAAAAACAAACAAAAAAAGCAGTTTTGGATTTTGAACATTACAATCTTGTCTTTGTAGTGTACTGAATTCAATAACGTTTGGAAAGTATTTGCAAATCATTGTATTGTGTTTTTATTTACATTTTACACAATGTCCCACCTTCATTGGAATTGGGGTTTGTACATACTGCATAACGTATGTACTGTACACCTCAACACAATAATGAAGAGTTGGGTTTTGAATACTTGTAAAATGCATTCCTTCGGGGAACACATACATAAATTACTAGTCAGTTGTGATCCGCTAATTATGAGGCGCCGGTTTCAGCCAAAAACGCCAGGGGCCGATTTCTTTCTTTGTCCCACTCCACACCTACCTCAAGCCACTACTTGATGGTGTTAAACTGCCTCAAGCTTGATGGACCTGTCTCATACTTTATGGCTCTGTATCATACATGACAGACCTGTCTCATACATGATACTAAGGACCTGTCACATACAGTAACTGCCTCATATTTGATGGTTTATGAGGGTCTGATACTTGATTGTCCTCTGTCATACATGCTTTGTACCTGCCTGGTACGTGATGTTGCATGATAATTGAATTCAAATGTTTTATTTATTGTACTTGTTATAGTCCCTCAAGAGAAAATTCAACTCACATTGTGATGTATAGTGTATGTTACACAACACACATAACCAGATCACGCACATGCAATCATGCAACGAGCGATTCAGAGGGAAAGGGTCACACATAGAGTGATGTACCACTTGAGCTGGGGTAAGGCCTACTACATCCTCATGACAGTCGTTAACAGTGGGGAAAATTGATTATGAGAGCCTGCCTCCGATTTGATTATGAGGCCCTCCCTAATATTGTACTGAAAAGACCTGTCTCATGGCTGATGGATCTGCCTCATTCTTGCTGCTGTTGACTTCATGCCAGTACTTGATGGTGTGGACCTGCCTCATTCTTAATGGACTTGTGGCATACTTGATGGACCTTTTTCGTATATGATAGTGATGACTTGCTTCATATTTGATGAAACCGTCTCACGCTTGATGATGTGGACCTGTCACACACCTGATTGGTGTAGGTCGGACTTGCCTCATTCTTCACCTGCCTTGTGCTTGATGGTGTGGATCTCATCCAGTGGCAGTTCTAGGAGGGGCCAAGGGGGGCAGTGCACCCTCAACACTTGCTGATGTCTTACGACAGCACTGCGTAGTAACGATATGCAAGTCATGCCCAAAAACTACACTTTTTTGTTGCACAATGAAACCAAGGTAGGAGTCACTAATCACAGCAAATCTATTAAATATATTGTCTTTGTAGTGTATTCAATTAAATATACGTTGAACATGATTTGCAAATCATTGTATTCTGTTTTGGCGGCACGGTGGGCGACTGGTTAGACCGTCTGCCTCACAGTTCTGAGGAACGGGGTTCAATCTGCCCGTGTGGAGTTTGCATGTTCTCCCCGTGCCTGCGTGGGTTTTCTCCGGGCACTCCGGTTTCCTCCCACAAAAAACATGCATGGTAGGTTAATTGACAACTCTAAATTGCCCATAGGTGTGAATGTGAAGGGTTGTTTGTTTGTATGTGCCCTGTGATTGGCTGGCGACCGGTTCGGGGTGTACCCCGCCTTCTGCCCGATGATGGCTGGGGTAGGCTCCAGCACGCCCGCGACCCTTGTGAGGAGAAGCAACGCAGAAAATGGATGGATGTATTCTGTTTTTATTTATGTTTAACACAATATATATATATATATATATATATAGTTTTTATGTATATTATGGTTAGGGGGTGAGCAGCTCAAAACGTTGTCCTAGATTCTGGGTGTACCTATTTGATTATGAGGACGCGGATTATACTTGATTGTGCTATATGGCTCGGGTTTACCTCCCAATCGATGGCTCATACTTGACGATGAAGACCTTTACAAGCCTGCGAGTAGAGGACTCACCTTATTATACTTCTGAAATTACCTTTCAGAAGACCTTTCTGAAAGGTAATTGTCCTGTCTGGTTTGGCTCCGACCTGCCTGATACTTACGTCGCGCTACCGCCTCGGGGACGCAACGCTAAACCACCAAGACGCGCACCGGGCGCAGCTTGGGAGGAGCTTGGCATGGCTCAGCTTTTTTCATGCCATTGTCGAAGACACGCTTTGGAGAGGAGATATACAGCGAAAGGTGAGTCCTCTACTCGCGTGCTTGTAAACTTTTGAATGAGGACTGGTGACACAAATGTATCATTTTAAACCAGGAATTGTTCGACAATACTTGTACCAGCGTCAAATAGTTGTTTTTTTTTGGGGGGGGGGGGGGGGGGGGTTGGATTTGAGAGTGCAAAAAAAAAAAAAAAAGAAGTCCAAAACAATACGCTTCAATCACGGTTTGCTTATCTGTGAATTTGCACCTGTCGAACATGCGTAAATATGACGTATATGGAAACCTAGTATTCACTTGGATAGAGAGAATGTACCCACGGAGTTGGATACATACGTTTCTGTCATATGGTTATTTAAATAACATTGCTATGGAATAACTGACTCTTTTATTCTGGATTTCGCTGCAGCGGGTGTATTGGACGCATTGGCTGCTTGTTTGGACATTAAGCCATGAACACGTTTTCAATGCTTCGTAAAGTACTCGTGTCGCCTGCAGCTTCCCCGCTGTGATATAAACATAATAGAGGACGCATACGCAGACTGCTCATGCAAAACTCCGGTAAGTTATTGTGTGTTACATTGCCTTTTATATGTCACAGCTAATGGCTGCATGACTTTTAATTTCTTAAACAAGCATATCTACCAATGTGAAAGACGTGTGCATGAACCCAAATGGAAATAACGAAACAGTTTACCTTGCATAATGCCGCTTTATCAAAAGGTCATCAAGGCTGCATCACCATGCCTAATTTGTTAAGTAGTGTATTTTTCTGAAACGAAGCATAAATCCTAAAGTGTCTTCATAAAGTAAAACAATGACATTGTAGAGTACATTTTGGCGTAATAATTAATGGCATTTCTTTCAAAAATGTTTTTTTTTGTGTGAGGGGAAAATAGTGCATCTGCAGTTCTGGTGCATTGAAGTGACATGACACCATCATTGTTTCATGTAGCCTATAATCTGGCACGGGGGTTGGTGTCAAACCATCCTTCCATCCATTATCTGAGCCACTTATCCTCACAAGGGTCGCAGGCGCACTGGAGCCTATCCCAGCTATCTTCGGGCAGGAGGCGGGGTACACCCTGAACTGGTTGCCAGCCAATCGCAGGGCACATATAAACAAACAACCATTCGTTCTCACATTCACACCTATGGGCAATTTAGAGTCTTCAAATAACCTACCATGCATGTTTTTGGGATGTGGGAGGAAACCGGAGTGCCCGGAGAAAACCCACGCAGGCACGGGGAGAACATGCAAACTCCACACAGGCAGGGCCGGGGTTTGAACCCTGGTCCTCAGAACTGTGAGGAAGATGCTCTAACCAGTCGCCCACCGTTCCACGGTGTCAAACCAAATAAACACAAATTTAAGAAAAATAGCAAAATGCACATAATTGGTGAATCTTGCATACAGAAGCATCTACTTTTCATCCGATTCCACTGATGAGTGTATGTCATTTGGAGTGGAAGCAGGTGGAACCAAATGCTGAAAACTGCAACAAGAGGCATGAAGAGCATCAATTACACTTTACAAATTACGCTGCTTTAGGGTTTTTCGTAACATAGTTTGGATTGAGTGTTTATGCAATATAGGCGGCACGGTGAATAACTGGTTAGTACATCTGCCTCACAGTTGTGAGGACCCAGGTTCAAATCCGGCCCGTGTAGAATTTTCATGTTCTCCCCATGCATACGTGGGTTTCCTCCCACATTCCAAAAACATGGCAGGTTGATTGAAGACTCTAAATTGCCCGTAGGTGTGCATATGAGTGTGAATATTTGTTTGTCTATATGTGCCCTGCAATTGGCTGGCAACCAGTTCAGGGTGTACCCTGCCTCTCAGCTGAAGTCAGCTGAGATAGGCACTAGCACACCCACGGCCCTAGAGAGGATAACAAATGGATCGACTGACGGATGGATGGTTATGCAATAAAAAGGTGGGGAGCAAGCAAATATTCACTTTATTTACCTTCATGTCAAGGCTGGAATGCTTCAGTTTACTTGATTTGACGATATTTTGTATAATGAGAGAAACAGGAATGGAGTTTACTTGGAAATAAACAGCAGAGATGTTTAAATGACCCACATTGAAATAAATAAGGCTGAGGTTCACTTTCATTTCAGAGAGTTTGAACGTGGAAGGCCACTGAAGGATTAGGACTAAACATTCTTCTTTCTTCAGGGTATATGCCATGATGATTTGGGGGGTGGGGATGCTGAATGTGATGAATTGTGACATGTTGTATGCTTTCAGTGTAGTAAAAATGACAGTAATTGTTATTGAAAAACAAATATGCTTGCCGTGACTTTCTTTGCTGTTTTTTGTCCTTGACAGAAGTAAGGCGTGCCTGTTTCCCTCTCAGGTGTGTGGACAACCTGGGGAAGAAATGAGCCCCCCAGACACATCTAACAGCACAGGAGAATGGGAGGCTTATGAAACCGGCGTGTGGACTCTGCCCAACGGAAGCATGGATTTAGACCATCATGGTTTCCATACAGACATTACCAAGCACCTCGGGGTGCAGATCACCCTCATCACAGCTTATTCCCTTATCATCCTGCTGGGGCTTCTCGGGAATGCTCTTGTTATTTACATGATCATCCGTTACAGGAACATGCGAACAGTGACAAACTTCTTCATAGCCAATTTAGCGCTCGCAGACCTGCTTGTTGACACGTTTTGCCTCCCCTTCACGCTGGTCTACACCCTGCTTGACGAGTGGATGTTCGGTGCGGTGCTGTGCCACCTGGTGCCCTTCGCCCAGGCACTGAGCGTGCACGTGTCCATCCTAACCCTGACAGTCATCGCCCTGGAGCGCTATCGCTGCATCGTCTTCTACCTGGGCCAGCGCCTCACGTGGCATTCCAGCTTCCTCATCATGGCTTTCACTTGGACTATCTCGGCGGTCCTGGCGGCACCCTTGGCCATCTTCAGAGAGTATCGCTATGAAGAGATCCCCTCCATTAATCTGCACATCGCTGTGTGCTCTGAGAAGTGGCCTTATGGGACCAACAGGGACGGCGTCATCTACAGCCTCTCCATGCTGCTCCTACAGTACATTATCCCTCTAGCGATCATCAGTTATGCTTATATTTGCATCTGGGTCAAGCTGAAGAATCACATCAGCCCATCTACTCGCAACGATAGCATTATGCGCCGCAAAAAGACCACCAAGATGTTGGCTCTGGTGGTGGTGGTGTTTGCCATCTGTTGGCTCCCCTTCCACATATTTCAGCTGGCCAGTGATCTGGACCTGGTTCTCAATTTCAAGGAATATAAACTGATATACACAGTGTTCCATATTGTGGCTATGTGTTCCACTTTTGCCAACCCGCTCCTCTACGGCTGGATGAATAAAAACTACAGAAATGGATTCTTAATGGTCTTCTGCTGTGAGGATAAGCCGGATTCTTTCCACCCCGAAGGCTCCGTCAGGACTCGTTCTATGAGGCGGCTGACGCTCAACGGTCGTAATGGTGGACACCCGCCAGCTGCCGTGTGAGAAGACATTTGAACATGTTGCTATTTTGCGGCACTTGTGGTGCAAAGTAGGAATGGGCATTTCACAAAATGTTCTCAATATATTTCTAATGGGACGAGAGAATCTCTCTCCTTCAAGCTCTCTTAATGTTCTGAACTCCTGTTTCCATTTCAGTGTTGTACTGAGCAAAATAACGCATGTCAACCCATGCACGGGGCCCTCCACATCAAATCTTCTTCTTTTCCTTTCGGCTTGTCACTTTAGGGGTCGCCACAGCGCGTCATCATTTCCATGTAAGCCTATCTCCTGCATCCTCCTCTCGAACACCAACTGCACTCATGTCTTCCCTCACGACATCCATCAATCTTCTCTTTGGTCTTCCTCTAGCTCTCTTACCTGGCAGCTCCATCCTTATCATCCTTCCACCAATATACTCGCTATTTCTCCTCTGGACGTGTCAAAACCATCGAAGTCTGCTCTCTCTAATTTTGTCTCCAAAACATTGAACCTTGGCTGTCCCTCTGATTAGCTCATTTCTAATTTTATCCAACTTGGTCACTCCAATAGCGAACCTCAACCTCTTCATTTCCGCCACCTCCAGCTCTGCTTCCTGTTGTCTCTTCAGTGCCACTGTCTGTAAGTCCTCAGCCCTTGCTATCGCTTATCCCTGTAGCCTCACTCTTCCCCCACCAGCCCTCTCATTCATGAAGATATATTCTGTTTTACTTCGGCTAATCTTCATTCGTCTGCTTTCCAGTGTCTCCATCTTTCTTATTGTCCCTCCACCTGCTCACTGCTTTCACTGCAGATCACAATGTCATCTGCAAACATCATGGTCCACGGGGATGCCAGTCTAACCTCATCTGTCAGCCTATCCATCACCACTGCAAAAAGGAAGGGGCTCAGGGCTGATCCGTGATGCAGTCCCACCTCCACCTTAAATTCGTCTGTCACACCTCACCGCTGTTCTGCTGCCCTTGTACATGTCCTGTATTATTCTAACATAGTTCTCTGCCACTCCAGACTTCTGCATGCAGTACCACAGTTCCTCTCTGGGCATTCTGTCATAGGCTTTCTCTAGATCTACAAAGACACAATGTAGCTCCTTCTGACCTTCTCTGTACTTTTCCATCAACATCCTCAGGGCAAATAATGCATGCATCTGTGGTACTCTTTCTAGGCATGAAACCATACTGTTGCAAATACTCACTTCTGTCCTGAGTTTAGCCTCCACCATTCTTTCCCATAATTTCATTGTGTGGCTCATCAACTTTATTCCTCTATAGTTATCACAGCTCTGCACGTCACCCTTGTTCTTAAAATGGGCACCAGCACACTTTTCCTCCATTCCTCAGGCATCTCCTCACGCACTAGAATTCTATTGAACAAGCTGGTCAAAAACCACACAGCCACCTCTCCTAAATGCTTCCATACTTCCACAGGAATGTCATCAGGACCCACTGCCTTTCCATTTTTCATCCTCTTTAATGCTTTTCTAACTTCCCCCTTACTAATCATTGCCACTTTCTGGTCCACCACACTTGCCTCTTCTACTCTCCCTTCTCTCTCATTTTCCTCATTCATCAACTCCTCGAAGTATTATTTCCATCTATCTAGCACACTACTGGCACCATTCAACATATTTCCATCTCTATCCTTAATCACCCTAACCTGCTGCACATCCTTCCCATCTCTATCCCTCTGTCTGGCCAACCTGTATAGATAATTTTATCCTTCTTTAGTGTCCAACCTGACATACATGTCATCATATGTCTCTTGTTTGGCCTTTGCCACCTCTACCTTTGCCCTATGTCCCATCTCAATGTATTCCTTTCGCCTCTCCTCGGTCCTATCAGTGTCCCACTTCTTCTTAGCTAACCTTTTTCCTTGTATGATTTCCTGTACTGTGAGGTTACTTCTTTCCTTTCCTGCCAGAAGATACACCAAGTACTCTCCTGCCTGCTTCTCTAATCACCTGGGCTGCAGTGGTCCAGTCTTCTGGAAGCTCCTCCTGTCCACCAAGAGCCTGTCTCACCTCTTCCCAAAAAGCTGCACAACACTCGTCCTGTCTCAGCTTCCACCACATGGTTTTCTGCTCTGCCTTTGTCTTCCTAATCTTCCTCACCACCACCAGAGTCATCTTACACACCGCCATCCTATGCTGTCTAGCCACACTCTCCCTTACCACTACCTTACAGTCGGTAACCTCCTTCAGATTACATCGTCTGCACAAGATGTAATCCACCTGCGTGCTTCTACCTCCGCTCTTGTAGATCACCTTATGTTCCTGCCTCTTCTGGGGAAAAAAGTGTTCACTACAGGCGTTTGCATCCTTTTTGCAAAGTCTATCACCATCTGTCCCTCCAAGTTCCTTTCCTTTACTTACCCATCACTTCATCACCCCGAGTTCCTTCACCAACATGTCCATTACAATCTGCACCAATCACGACTCTCTCTCTGTCTGGGATGCTCAGAACTACTTCGTCTTGCTCCTTCCAGAATTTGTCTTTCACCTCTACGTCACATCCTACCTGTGGGGCATAGCCACTCATCACATTAAACAACACCCTCAATTTCAAGTTTCAGCCTCATCACTCGATCTGATACTCTTTTCACCTCCGAGACATTCTTAGCCAACTCTTCTTTTAAAATAACCCCGACTCCATTTATCTGCCCATCTACACCATGGTAAAATAATTTAAACCCTGCCCCTAAACTTCTAGCCTTACTGCCTTTCCACCTGGTCTCCGAGACACACAATATATCAACCTTTCTCCTAACCATCATGTCAACCAACTCCCGAGATTTTCCTGTCATAGTCCCAACATTCAAAGTCCCCACATTCAGTTCCAGGCTCTGTGCTTTCCTCTTCTCTTTCTGCCGAAGAATCCGCTGTCCACCTCTTCTTCTTTGACTTCGACCCACAGTAGCTGAATTTCTACCGGCACCCTGCAGGTTGACGGCGCCTGTGGCGGATGTTGTTAGCCCGGGCCACGACCGATCCGGTTTGGAATTCTTTGGATGAACGATCATATTTGTTTGGCAAAGTTTTCAGCCGGATGCCCTTCCTGAAGCAACCCTCTGCATTTATCCGGGCTTGGGACCGGCCTACAGTTTGCACTGGCTTGTGCCCCCCATAGGGCTACATTCCCCTCCACATCAAATAATGAATATTAATGTTCATCATCAATTAAAAAGTGTAAATTTGAGAAAATTATTCTCTTCTCCTGAGCTAAAGACCTTGAAATCCTTTTTGAGGATTATTGTCCAATAAGTGAATCATCTCAACGCTTTAACTGTAATTGATAAGAATATTAATCAACATTTATCATTTATCAACATTTAACACTTCATCTTTACTGCTCCTCAGTTGACACCGACCGCTGTACCAGTGCTACTGATACTGACAAGAGCGTCTGGCTCTGGCTCTTGTCGGTTACGCACATTCGATGTCAGCAAAGGTTGAAACCTTTGATAGTTCTTATGAAAACTGTTTTTCTCTCACCTTCTTGACTCCACTGGAATCGCTCTGCTTCAATTTTATCACTACGTGCCAACAAGTTAGTTGTCCTGAATTAAGTCAGCACGTGTGCAGTAAGATAATGGAGGAGTCCATTGCATGAGAGGCAATCGGGACGCTTGAGACAATGATAATAGAATAAGCATTTTCATGTATTTTTAAGCGTGTGAATTAAGACTAAAACATTAATGATTGTTTTAAATCAAATAAAACTATGAATCAGTTTTTATGAAACGTTTATGCGCCCCTGGAAATCTCCGGACTCCAGGAAGTTGCCTGTGCTTGGCTAATGGTAAGTCCATCCCTGGCTAGGAGGAGTTGACATAGCGTGGAAGTAGCTCCCATGTCATGTTGTTCTTCAATGAGGGCCTATCTCACTGGCAGAGATGTCACCATGATGCCAAGACTGATCAACCGCGGCGACCCCGGGACCAGAGAGACCAAAATATAGGTTGCGCTCTCACCAGGAAGATGTCTGGGAGACGTCTCCGGACAACGTGACAAACATTTTACCTAGAAATTGCTGATATAAGCCGATATACAGTATATATATTATTTAAATAGATATATAACACAGATAATGTGAGGAAAAGGCTTTAACGTCCATAAAATCCAAAACATTGGGGCGATTGTTCTGATATTTTCAGAGGTGTTATATTGAAGTGAGCATATGTAGAGATATTCACATACATTTTGGTGATGATTGATTGCAGTTTTATGACATTAAGCAACGTTAAGATTGTTCTCTATATACACATATTGGAAAATGCTTTAACGTCCATAAAATCCAAAATAGATGTGCCATCTTTTTTAGATTTTCAGAGTTTGAATTGAGCGTAAATAGAGATGTGCATTTACATTTTGGTGACGATTGATCAAAGTTTTGGACATTAAGTGACGTGAAGCTTTTTCTATATAATGAGCAAAAACGCTTAACGTCCATAAAATCCAAAATATTGGGGTGATCATTCTGATATTTTCAGAGGCTGAGGTGGGCACAGGTAGATATGTCCATATAAATTTGGGTGATGATTGATTGCAGTTTTGTGGCATTGAGGTACGTTAAGGTTTTTCGCTATAGCGAGCATATAGGGGAGTTGCCAAAATGTATCCAGTGAAATTGAACATGTTTGATTTCTCGGCAACTCCCTGGCAATCTGGCTAGTCTCTAAAAGACTCCAGGAGACATCACAGAGACATCTCCGCAACCAGCTGAGACTCAAGTCGCCATCAGGTAGCAAACTAGTCTCCAGGCCAGTAAGATAGGCCCGTTAGACCACAAACTAGTTGAGACTGAATCAACAGTGCCTCTGTTGGTTGCAGCCAAGCAATGCACGCCATTTTGTCTCAGTTGTTTCAAGATGTGATTAATCAATAGTTGATTACCCACAATAGTCAGAATTCCTTACAATCCATTAGGGGTGTCAAACAAATTTTTGTGCCACGACATATTGTAGTTATGGTTTCCCTCGGAGGGCCGTTATGACTGTGAAGCCACATAAATGTTTGTATGCCTCAACATATTATGACATATACACAACAGCTTGATGAATAACTATTTTTTAAATCTGAGTCAAAGGACAATATTTTTTTCAACTATGATTCAAGTTAACTTAAAAGGGGGTTTGGTAACAAACAAAAAAATGCTTGCAATCCACAATGTAATTTTTTTTAGCAAGAATTGTGGAAGTTGACACATGATTCGCCTCGGACCTTGAGTTTGATGACTCGATTGTTATGCCCATCCCTTTTACAAAGGGAGCCTTTTAAACTCAACGATCTGGCCTTGAGTTTGTGTCATGCTTTTTTTTTTTTTTTGTAAAGCAATTACTGTATTTAATTTGTGAATGTTCATAGTGAACCCAGTGTATTCAAATGATGCTCACAAGTTAATTATTTATGTAACGTGTTCCTTATTAATGTAAATGACTTGTTGATGAGTAATGTCCACTTAATTATGAAGTCATCTGCATTTATTTAATCATGTGTTCCTGCTTCCCATAGGAAGATGCTATGTTCTTGTGATTACAAGGCCAATTTTACTTTTAAAACACAAATTTATGTATTTGCTGACTTTTTTGTGGTGGCGTTTACTGCAAACCGAGTGACATTGAATCAATATAAAGTGTCCACAGAAGGTTGCTGCTGCTTCTCTCTCCACAGGAAGTTAATTATGTTGACTTGAAGGTGCTCCAGATCAGATGCACCAGCATGATTCCTTTTAAAGGAAGTGAGAAACGGGATCATGTGAATGAAGTGCAATGAAGTGTCTTGAAGAATGTGTAGGAGGGCTCTTAAAAGGTATTTAGATTAAGACTCGCTCTCTATTTTGTTTTTCAACTCTCAGCAGCTGAGCTGCATGTGCTTTTGCTGGTTGTGTGTTATCAACAACACACCTTACACCCATGAGCTAAACTGCTAGTCAGAAAATGTGACACCATGTCAAACAGAAACCTCTGGTCACAACTGTGTCAAGGTAAGAAGTGTGTGAGTAAATACAGTAATAGCCACTGACAAGACATTGTGGTGACAGGCAACCACCAAACCTCCAAAGAGACAGTCACGGGGAAAAAAAGGACAGTTTGCTCAGCTAAGTAACTCCACCCATAAACTTTTAGAGTGCTTTCTGAACGATGAAACAGAGAACTTAACAGCAAATAAAGCATTTGAAAACCAAACAGAACAATTGTGGGTCACACATTGGTGTGTTTTTATTTTCCTGGTAATAAAATGCCTCTAACCAGAGAAGTAATACTGTATCTATACACCCACAGGATGGATTTCATGGCTTAGCCTACATATTCCTTTATGTTCCAGAGAGTCACATATAGAAGCTGCAGTCTTTGACCTACATTATCTGAAGAAGAAAAAAGACATGCAAAGTGCCATGCATTACATGTTTTTTTCAGATGCTTTGAGGAATATTGTCATTGTTCAAAATTCATTAGCCATCTGTTCCCCAGTGGAAAATGCTTAAAGGTGATTATAATTTTTTTTTAAAATAAACAGAGTACCCACTTTAGTATGATTCACATTCGCACTGTTCTGTTAACCAATATGCCACTCTGTGTTACTGTTGTTGTTTTTTGTTTATTTGTGTGTGTGTTTGTTTGTTTGTTTTACTGATACACAACATTTGTCTCATGCAGTCCACTCTAAACAACATTTCATGAAAATTATAAGTACAGTTATCAACTCTCCAGCGCTGGGGTTAGGTTTCGTGATTATTGAAAATCTGTGATAAAGAAATACCCTATTTAAATACACACTGACCAGATTTTATAGCATTTACGCCACTTGAATTTTTTTAAGGTCTTTAAACACACTTTTAAAACAATACAAACACATTTAAAATGTATTAATAAAAAATTTACCGGCATTACCAGATAACTAGCCACCCTTTACTGCTCAGTGACTGTTTTTTTTTGTCAATGTCTTTCTGTCTCCAAAGTGTTCTCTGTCAATTGACTGTTGTCGTACTCGAGTGGCTCCAACTACCGGAGACAAATTCCTTGTGTGTTTTTGGACATACTTGGCAAATAAGGATGATTCTGATTCTGATTAAACACATATATCGAGATGGCAAGAACAATGGATAACACAAAAATATTGTACAGTACAAACACTGCAAAAGAAAAAAAAATAGATTAACAAACTGTCATAACACTTAAGAAAAAAATCTAAGTGAACCGCGACACAGTGGGGCTTTACTGTAGTTAATTGTTAATTCAGAATCAGCGAGCTAGTTTCTTCGCTAATTTGGCGCAAACATATATACATATAACTCATTCACTGCCAATGACTTGAATTCAAATATCCATGTTAACATGGAGGCCTGGCAGTGAAGATTATTATACTGTACTATCTATCCATCCAGTTTTTGTTGCGCTTGTCCTAATTAGGGTCAAGAGTGAGTTGTAAACCTAACTGGTTGCCAGTCAATGGCTGAGCATGTGATTAAGACAAAATTATTCAAATTTATTGCCACACCTATTGACAATTTATCTTGAGAGCTATTTTATTGGATAATTTGGAGCAAATATTGACCCATTAAGATTAGTACTGTATGTACAGTGTTATCTAGCCATCCGTTATCTTGAACTGCTTATCCTGCTTAGTGTGGCGGGGAAACTGGAGCTTGCTTAATGATAAAGTACAGCATGTACAGCTAGCTATATTGTACAATTATATATTGTAATAAGAATTAGTAGAGATTCGAATCCTTAAACCGAGAAGCATCTTCTCAAATTTAACGATCTACAAGGCTTCTCTCACTGCATCCATCAATCTGCCCTTTGCTTCCTACCTGGCAGCTTCATTTCCAGCATCTGGACTGATCCAGCCACTATCCCTCCTTTCAACATGTCCAAACCATCTCAAGATGGCCTCTCTAGCTTTGTCTTCAAACCTTCTAGTCTGTGTTGTCCCCCTGATGAGCTAATTCCTTATGCTGTCCATTCTTGTCACTCGCCAAGAGTATCAAATCAAATGTTAAATTTTAGGGGAAAACGACTCCTGATAATGTAAGTTCGTGAGCAGGCTGTATGCAAATATTTAGTTTATTTTTTATCTTTTCACAGAGTGGACTCTCTAAGTGCTTCACATAGACTACAGCAGGGGTGACCAAACTTTTTGGCTCAGGGGCCACATTGCCATAAAAAAATTGGCATGCAGGCCAGCATTAATTTTACATGCTACCGACGAGGGGAATGCTTTTTTGTATTTATTTTTATTTTACTTTGTTTTACTATGCTGTCTGCTGCTAGGTAGATCTTATAACTTCCTGACCTGGATAAATGAAGGTTAAAATAAAAATTAATGAAATGCAAAATAAAGTATTTTTATGAAATTTGACTCAAACTCAAACTTCATTCATCAGAATCAACAAACAACATGTTTGCATTAATGTGAAGGGGGATACTGAGATCTCGACTGCAGTAAATGGGGCAGGTCTGGCTCAAAAGCGGTGGTTTTAAAGCGCAAGATGTCACGCAGGTGGGAGTCACTTAGTCTAGTCCTCACGCGGTTCTTATTCATGTTCATGACAGAGAATGTCTTCTCACACAAGTATGTCGAGCCAAACAAGCTCAACATTTTCTTAGCAAATGTACGAATCTCTTGGAACCTGTCTTTATACAGCTGCTGGTAAAAGTTGACAAGAGGGAGTTGTTGGTACCGACTGCGACACTCCGTGTCACACTGCAGCTCAATGAGCTCCAACTGCAGGTGGGCTGGAACGTCACTGAGATCCACGGAAACGGGAGAAGAAAAAAGCGTGATCTCCTTTTCAATAGTTGCAAAATCCCTGAAACGCTGTTGAAACTCCTCAGTCTGAGATGAGATGTTTGCGGCATACGTCCTCATTTGCGCACTGATATTGTGCGCTGGAAAACGGGTCATTATTTCTTGCAGAGATTAAACACAGCCACAGTCTCTTGGCAAATTAGGAAGTTGTTTCTAAACTCAGTGAAAAAATATTCAGACTTCAATTTGTCCTGGAAATGTCGGCCCTCGCTATCAACTTTCCTTTTCTTACTTCCAGTTGCCATTTTAGAAATGGTCAAAAAACAGATCATGCGCAAAACGGCCACGCGAGAGTTCAGCCACAAGTTTACTGCCATCCTGTGGTGAAATATAAAATTGCGCGTGTATTTTGTACTGCCGGGCCACATATTATTGATTTTATGACAGAGGCTTCGGGCCAGTGGAAATATGAACACGGGCCGGATTTGGCCCGGGGGCCGGACTTTGGGCATGCTGGACTACAGCAACACACAGTATATAAAATATTAGAGTTACAACCTCTGTCATTTTAAGTTAATACAAGAAAAAAAAACACGAATCAATCAACTCAAAATACATTTAGAAATAATTTTAAAAATACTAACAAAGTACGTGGCATACTTTACCAAAAACTATAAAACTAATCTAGCCTAATCCTAGTTAGTAATCGTACGAAGTGACTGACTGTAAAGAGCAATACAAAATACCGCAGTCCTTTTATCCCCTCAAGTGGTCCAATGGAGATATCGCAGTTACATATGGACCGGATATGACATCAAGGTGTGACCTTCCGTTTGGCCCGTGTGGCGTTTGACTGCTGTTTTCTGGTTTTCACAGCATTGTCACACGGATAACTAGGAATTGCATCCTAGTGGGATTTAAGTTTTTTTTTCTTTTTTTAAGTAAAATATTTGTCCTATGAATATTTTTGCCGTACAGGTAAATATTTTATACGAGAATTACCTGAGACTATCAGTTTCTGGATATTAGGCTATTATATTGGGCTTGTGCCGCTCATTCATATAATTTTCCTTATGCTAGGCTAGCGCATGCTAACAATGCTAGTAGATGAGTGCGGACGTGACACATGACAGCTGCGATGTTGGACATATAATTTAGCTTATTAATTATGACCACGTTCTCCTGTGGGTAGCCAAAGGTTTTAAGCTCTTACTCTCAAATGGATAGTGCTCTCTTGAGACTAAAATGTTTTCGCTGTATGGCGAGTGGGTGAGATGGAGTATAGCCATTTATTCACAAACCGGCTACAGTTCATTTTATGACGGAACACATTTTAATTTCTTTAACTCCACCTAGCTTTTCCCCCCTCCACAGGTTGTTTCCATACGTAGGGAACAATGGTAAAGTATTTCTGCTGTGCAAGTTCGCTGAAAAGCTCCTGGGACCAAGTTTGCCTTGCTTTCTGGCAACGGTATCCAAACCCCTACAGGTGAGTCCAAAGTCAACACTCTTGTCCATTTGACACTGAGCTTGTACAAAAGTACACTCGATATGTTATGACTCAGGGGTGTCAAACAAATTTTTGTCTCGGGCCGCATTGTAGTTATGATTTCCCTCAGAGGGTCGTTAGAACCGTGAAATGTTTACTCACCAAATCATATTATTACCATTACACAACAAATCGAGGGACAACTAGTTTTGAAAGGACAAGTATAATAGTTTGTTCAAGTATTGCTTAAGTTACTGTAGAAGAAGGGTTTGGTAACAGAAAAATGCAATATCTCAACATTGTTTATTATTATGACAATTTGGAATTTGGGTAAGGATTAACTTAACTTTCATAAACTTAACAGAAATGTAATTCTTTTTTTATTTGCCGATAATGTGAAAATAAGTTTTCTGCTTGAAAGAAGTCCCATTTGTCAAAACATGTATGTAATCTTGATCCTTAATAAATGATCATTTTTAAGTTTTAACAATTAAATATCATTAAATGGACCTTGAAACAGCATGACTTAGCTGGTGCATATGTTATGGACAATGCCAATCACCCTCTTCACTATACCCTAGTGGGCCAGAGCAGCAGTCGCAGCGTGCCGCTCATCTCAGTACGCTCGTGGACTGAATGCTTCTTTAGGAAGTCTTTTGTCCCGACGGCAGTTAGACTGTTAAATGCCTGGACTTAGTGGTTGATTAGGCTGTCTTATATGGTGTATTGCTAATTATTTATTTATGTGTTTGTGCATATACAGTAGAACCTCGGTTATAATTTTTTTTTTTTTAGGCCATATGCACCCATATTACTGTACAGTATAAAATTGTTTTTTTTGTTGTTGTTGTCCGAAAACACCCAGTATAGTACAAAGGTATTGTAAATAAATATTTTTAAAAAAAGCTTGAAAATGTTTGAAACTTTCATATTTTATACAAACTTACCACGCCGGTCTGCTTGGTCATGGTGACAATGTTGACATACAGTACTCATCATAGGCGAATCGCTTTCATGAGCTGTGAGGAATTAGTGTGCGTCCGAGTTCCAAATCCATTGCTATAGACGAACGGTTTGCCAAAAAAAAAAAAACTGTCACTGTACCAAAAATAGCATGAATATGAGCTGCAAGATCCTTGCATTTCCCCAACAAGGTTAATAAAGTATCTATCTATCTAAAAAGCTTAGAGGGGTCTGACCAGCCAAATCGCTATGTTGGCAACACTTACTTTTTTTTTTTTATATATATATAAATGAGGTCCTCTATTTTCGTAGCCATATTGTTTGTGTAAGCAGTGCTGTTAAAAAAATAATAAAGAAAGAAGAAAATAATGTAAAACAAATTGATCTTGCCCAGCCCTACTTACGGGAGTAAATTGTTATATTATTTTGTTTTTTAAAATAATGATTGAATGTCAAAATTCTCACACAAAATTGACTGAGACACCACATCACTGAAATGCCTTGTTACAGGCTATAGTTATAATGAAATGTGACACAATACCGTTAGAAATGTCAGTTGTTATTTTAAAAAGTGTTATATTTGAGTGAAACTTAAGCCGTATTAAAAAAAGTTTGTATTTTCTGTTTTTGAACAATATTTATTAAAAAAAAAAATGCTATCGATGCATCCATACCATCCATCCATTTTTGATAGCGCTTGTCCTCCATAGGGTCGAGGGTGAGCTGTACTGGTTGCGAGGCAATCGTTGGTTATTCAGATAGCCTGATCCATGCGGTTGTTTGTGTTTTGTATGCTTTTCAGTAACCATGTACTGACTGAGGACATCATTTTCCGAGAGGTGACTCCCAGCAACTGCCTCATTTCCAGACGTTTACTGACCAAAACGAGCCGGGCTCCACGCTGGATGGAGCGCTATCTTCCAAAGCACATGGCTAGCTGTGCGTACATCGTGGAGGACTCTGTTGTGGACCCTCAGAAAAGAACGATGACCACGCTTACGTGGAACATCAGCCACGCTCGTCTCATGGTATGACAACCACAGAATTGGCACATTGTCAAGTTAAAGCAATTGTATGTAAGTTATGTTGCCCCCTACGCTGGAATTCTGCATTACAACAACAGCTGTCACCTCCCCACCCCTCCGCGGGTGAATATACACCAATGTAAAAATGAGCTGTTGAAACTCGCGGCATAAATAATACGGATGGAGTGAAATTGTCAGTTCAATATAGTCCATATGCGTGTTAGAACTACTGCGTAGTTACAGTACCTTTTGTTAATCTATGGACACGCATAGATTTGCGGGTTTAAAGCGAGCAAGACACGGAACAGCCACTGCACCACCCCCAAGCCATTCAAATACATGACGACGTATACATTTGTGTTTTTCAACAGTACTTAAAGAGGACATATTTTGCTAAACCAAATTTTTCTAGTATTTGGGATGTAATATTGTCTCTATGGTAGGCTCCTATTACATCTGCCGCCGCGGTCGCATTCTTCAGCCAAATGGGGGGGACGGACAAAAATGTAATCCACTTTGGAATAAGGCTGTAACAAAAGGTAGGAAAAAAAGCACTGTTAATGCTTTCGGGATTCACTATTTGACAAATGTTGTTGGTTGCTGCCACATGTAGTACACAGCCAGTACATGCCAGAAATTCCTGGAACTCCTGTAAAGTTGCTGTAGGCCTCCCTGACTGGTTTTCTTCATCAGCTTTGTTTCTACTGGACTTTTCATGTCAACTGTAAATGACCATGTTGCCTATGCTTCTCCCTCTTTGTCCCCAGTCTGTGGAAGAGCGGTGCGAATACCGAATTAACCCTGAGAATGGCAGCTGGACAGAGATCAATAGGGAGGCTTGGATCTCTTCCAATATGTATGGACTCTCGAGGGCTGTTCAGGTTATTAGAGCACAACACACTAACTGAAACACAAGGGAATAAGTTGTATTGCAGGTATGCACCTTCTGAATAATTGGCACTACTCAATGTTTTCTTGCCTCTTTGCAGGAATTTGGTCTTTCAAGGTTTAAGAAGAGTGTTACCAAGACAATGAAGGGTTTTGAATATGTGCTGGCCAAAATGCAAGGTACAACACATTTAATGAGCTCCTCCAGCAACTTGACTGTGATTCATTTACGAAAGATGAAGTATTCTCACCATCCATAATTTGTTCAAAGTAAAGCAGTACTATTAGTGATCAAGTCAAATGTATTCTGTGGAGCTTTCTTGGTTGCCTGCCAGTGATATTGTCCTTTTATCTAGTAGTGGACGCAAAATGTTTGCACAAAGCTAGAGTTGTGTAACGGTGCTCAAAAGTGGGGCATTTCGACAAGACTACTTTAAATAGTCACTGCTGAATACAAGTTGACAACCTATCTACAGGGGCATCTGAATTGATTAAAAATAATTGTAGAAAAGTTTCAGTAGTTCAATTCAAAAACTAAAACTCCCACAGATTCAAACATATCGGAAAGTACTTCTCATAAGCCCATTTCTTTCCTGATTTTTATTGTCTGTATTTTTAATGGCTAAGGCGCAGTCAAACCTGTCTCGCAGTGTGCGGGGTTCGGCAACTAGTTTTCATAAGTGGCTGACTGTCGGCCACTGGTTTTGCTGCGAATAAAAATTTGAATCGGTGGTGAACGACGCCACAGATGTATTAGCCAATCAAAAATGCAAATGAGATTTCACAAAACAAAATATGGTTCAGGGTACTATGCGTAGCCAATTTTCCACCTTTTAAGGGATATCAGAGCTGTAACAGAGGCGCATGTGTAGAAGGGAATTCAGCGATGCAAAGATAAGGGTGTGAAATCTACCTTCTGGCACTCACTTCTCAAAGCAATTATTGCTGTCCAACAAGTTTTGTACTTCATGTCAAATGCGATTTTGCCGTGCGAAAGCCCACATAACAGTAGTTGTGGATCACTGCGTTTTGTGTAAAAGGCAAAGGTGGATAAATGGTAGGTCTATTATATATAATAAATATATAATTTTACATGACTAGAGAGTCCAACTGCTTTTAATGAGTCCACTGAACATCCTGTGTATATTATTCTCATTACTGGTTTATAAACAACATATCTGAGTTTCCCACTGTGTATTAAAACTGACTGGAGCTGATTTTACATTCTCTCTTCCGAATTGTCTGTTGTGCAGGTGAAACGCCATCAAGGAGTTTGGCAGAAGCGGCGAGAGAGACGGCACTGGCAGCTAAGGAGAAAGCTAAAGACTTAGCCTCACAGGCTCAGAAGAAACAATACGTGTGATGATTCCTTTGCCTCAGATTTCGGGGACACTTTTTTCTTTAAATCCTCCCCAGTGCTTCAATTCATTGTGTGGAGACTAACTGTTCCGACTACATGCCTCTGTGATGAAGCAGCCTGCTTGATGCGGTGGGTGGACCATATAAAGGCCCAAGATGAGCCTCTTCCAGCCCACTTGTACCTGCGTCAGTCATCCTGGTCATGTTCCTCTTCACATCAGCTCACAGGTGCTGTAATTTGATAGAAAACTGTTCCTGTTGCCTTCATGCAACTTCCATGCCTATCATGTTTCTTTTTAGACTGTTTTGGTATGCTATGGTCAACATTTCAGAAATCAATGATTAATGCAGATTAATCAGGGTCAGATTTTTACCTCAAGTATTATTATTATTTTTAAATGATTGAATTAGCTGAACATAACTTGTTCCTCCTGCAAATAATGCTTTGTAATATAACAATTGAAGCATTGTTGAGATAAAATTGAGTACTCAGATAAATGAATAAAAGCAAAAATGCAGTCAATGGACTCTCCTTATAATAATCAATCATCTTTTTACTTGTGTTGACTAAATAAAGCCAAGTTCTTTAAATATAGAACATATTTATTCATAAAAAAAGGTTACAATTATAAAAAATGCTACATAATATTACTGGGCGGAGAGTGAATGCATACAAGGTAAGGCATTTTGCATATACAAAAGGAGGGCAAAATGTGCCTTTGGTTATTAAATATAGAGCAATATAATACATGTATTACAGCAAAATCATGACAAAGTTATTAATAGTGATAAAGAAGAACCATGGCTGTGCAAGAATTGATGCTTTCCATCCACCGGGCATCAAAACCCTCACACGTCATAACAGACTTGAGTGTGCAAATACACTGAATGAATATCAGGCACAGTCATGATTGTGCAATAATGACCAAATCATTCCTGTTACCTGTTATTTCACTTTCAATATACTCAACTCTTAGGAAATAAGACAAGTGCAATGTGAGGATGTTTGTGTGCAGCAAAAGAATTTTTTTTACGACATATATAAACCATAGCAGTGATTAATGTTTTAAGTGCAGGCCACGTATGCCCTTACGGAGACATACTGTAATGCTTAGGAGAAGCTCAATAAAAAAAAAAAAAAAACGAGACCAAATATAGTTTTAAGGCTAAAGTCAGTGTAGGCATATTGAAGACAAGAGAAGTCTGCATTACTTTTGGGGGGGATGTTTTTTTGTTTTTTTTAAAAAACAAATCCCTTACAAAATGAATGACTCTTCATGGCTTTGGATCTGTTTGATATAGCCATCCTAGCCCAGTGATAAGAACTGCTCTTCAGTGCAAATCGACACAGCTCATTCATAACCAACATCATGATTACGCCTGTGATGTAACATTCAAACAATGTTGAAAAACTGCCGTTGTAAAAAAAATGGGGTTCGTTCACTTGTGCAATATCATTGTCCTCACCCTCTTGGTTTTTGGAATGTTCTCTCCTCCTCCCCTCCATACCCCTGCCTTGATGATGATGATAGCTGCGGTCATAGCCAGG